>NW_017616542.1:552500-727500 GCF_001879475.1 Ipomoea nil
CACGTCACCCAATATTTTACACACACCATCCAACACCAACGCACACAACACCATAGATAATTTCTTAGGCAATAAAAAAATTTCCATAAAAATAACGCATTGGCCAAGTGTTGTTACATTCATTATTAGGAAAACAAAAAACTCGTCAACATAACAAATTTAAAAAAAAAAAAAAAAAAACATTATGCAAAGTCTATGATCTACTGATACACACACTCGCCAGTATAATGCACCCGCTACCGTCTACGGTCCCCACGTTATCTGCACTCGTGGAATTTGAACGAGTCGAATTTCTGTCACAACAAACTGGAATTTTTGTTTACACTTAAAATAAAAGAAACACAAAAATCACAACAATCAACCATTAATGACCAACAAAATATTATAAAAACAAGAAAACCAAAACAAACAAAAAAAATCTGGAATATCTACAGTAAAAAAAACCAACAGACAGCAATCCAAAAAAACATGCCACAGGCTATTGCAGAAGAACAAGAGGACAACACCATTTGATGGGTAGATGTCTGAGCAGTCATCCACAAAAATCTGGGAGAAGGCGTTTTGGATGGATTAATATACAAAAGCTCAGTGGGCTGCTGGAAGGGGGCTGCAACTGGGATTTCAGGTTTAGCAGGTCTTCACCAACCCAATCCACCTCAACTCTTCCTTTTGTTTTTTTTTTGTTTTTTTTTTTTTTGTTTTTGTTTTTTTTTTTTTTTTTTTTGGTTTTCCTTTCGTCTCTTTCTCTCTTTTTCATCATGTTTCTATTTTCCTTTTGCTTTGAATTTTACCATTCCTTTTTTTTTCTTTTTTCTTTTCTCTCTTTTTTAACTTCCCTTTTATGTTTTACATACTCTCCATTCCTCCACCCTTTCAAACCAATCCAGACAGCATTCCAGCCCCATTTCAGAGCCCGCCCCTTCCAGTGTGAACATGAGGACACAGATATCAGGAATAAATTGCAACAAAGAACATCGACAACCATCAAGGATTCATGTTTCTTCCTCTTATTATACACAAACAGTTAACAACTGAACATGTTCAGCGAGTCCGATGCAATATAATAAGTAAAATGCATTCATCTCAAAACCAACCCTATTGCTCCCAACCGCCGAACACACCGGCCATAAACCCCTCACGAAGACCCAACCCCCCGGAGAAAAACCAACCCAAAAACACACATGCAACGTTCGGCGAAGAGGAATTTTGAAACCAAGAGCTTCTATATCAGAACGAAACCAACAAACCGGTAGTAAAAAACCCAGCGTCATGCACCCCCCACCCCCCTCCCCAAGCACTAAAACACTAAACAAATCTTTTACAAAAAAAAAAAAAAAGAAAAAAAAAAAAGAAAAACAGCAATATCTATGCACATACCAGGAAGCCCAACACCCATAGCAACCCCCCACCCCCCCCCCCCCCCCAATGCGAAGAACAGGAAAAAACTACTGCGATGCACAAACCGAACACCAAACACACACACAGAAATTATCAAGCAGCTTAGACCGCCTCTTGCTCGAACCAACCATGAATAATACTCAGGCGTCCTGTGTGCCGGAGGAAACGAGACGACGGAAGACGAGCGATGGCAGAAACGAAGAGACCACTTGAACACTCTAGAACGCGACTACAAAGGAAGGGAAACAAAAAGCCACCCCTAAAATAACTATTCCCCACGCAATGAAACTGGCGAAAAATCAGACTTGTCATAATAAAAATCAATACAAAATTACGAAACAACCCTTGCTTACATAAACACACACCACACGTGGGATAACTCTACACAACATCTGAGCCGTCGAAAAAACAAAACAAACGATCAGGAATAAAGCTCACGAACACGTCTGACAAGGGGGTGTGCACTGGATTCAAAATATATATATATATATATATATATATATATATATATATATATATATATATATATATATATATATATGGATCCTGTGCACCCCCCCTATTTAGGTGTGTCTGTGAGTTGTAATCTGGGCCCTTCGTTAGATTATTATAACGGTACGGATGGAGTTGTTAAAAAGTGGCGTGTGGTCTCTATGTAAATAAGCCGAGGGGTATTAGTGTCTTTTGCAATGGGTCCATTTATGTTAAGACCTTGATTCGCGCGTGGGTGGTGTCTTATCGCACATTAAACTAGGGATTTTTATCCGTTCTCTTACCTTGCAGTCGATTCGGAGGAGTAGCTTCAAGGCGAAGGGTCTTCATCATCCCTGTAGACGAGCTGACTAGTGGGTTTATTGCAGGTTATTTTTCAGTCGAGGGGGGTGTGTTGTGCTTGTACCGGCGTTGGTGATGGCAGGGACGAGGTCAAGGAGTGCGAAGCGGCGTAGGGGGGTTGGGCCTGCTCCAATTCGAGGTATTAACCCTTTATTTTTGTTTTTTCGACCGATCGTATTGGATTGTTTTCGTTTCTGTTCTTATATTATTGTGTTCTTGGCTATGGGGTTTGCTGGGAACCGGGCTGGTTGTTCAGGTTTTTTTTTTTTCTGTAATTTCTTGTGTGGGTTTCTCGTATGGGGTTTGTGTGGTGGTCCGTGTGTAGGGGGTATCGGCTGTTTCGGGTCGTAGGGTCCATAGTAGGGTGTGGGTGTGTGTGTGTGGGTTGTGGGTGGTTCGGTTCACCGTGATATAGGGGGGGGATGGGGGGTAGTATGGGTGTTTGCATGTGTCGGGAGGGGGGTGTTCTGTCTATTTTGTTATTTGTGGAGGTTTTGGGGGGCGGGGGGGGGGGGGGGTGGGATTGCGGTGGTAATGGTGTTTTTGGCCGGGGTTACGGTGGGTATTTTGGGGTTTGGTATTATTGTTGTTATAATTTGCTGAGGGGGGGGGGGTGGGGGGGCTGTGGAAAGTTTTTTTTTTTTGTCTGTGTGTCCTGTTGTTTTTGCCGGTGTCGCGTTTGGGGATGGGTGTAGGGATGAGGGGGGTGGGGGTTGTGGGGTCATGGTTTGTGCGGGTGGAGGTTGCAACTATGTGCGTATTATTTTGTTATGTTGGAATTTGGGATTAATGTTGATTGCATCTCTGGTGAATGTATCTTTAATTCTATTTGGTCACTTCCAGCATCCGTAGGTATAGATATATCCATATATTTTTTCGAAATTGGTTGTATATCAGGGTCAGTCCAAAAAAAATAATAAATGAATTTGTTAGGTTATTATTCTGTTAAATATATCTTTAATACGCACAAAGTTGGGGTTGCAACTTTGTGCGTTTTATTTGGTGTTGGGTTTTGGAATTACTAGTGAATGCATATCCGTTGAATGCATATCAGTTTTATCGGAAATTGAAAACAGATTGGAATACCCATGGGTTTTTAAAGCGTTAGTACAGTAATGGTATGTTGGTATCGCATGGCTTTAATGATAATGAAGTGTTCACAGTATTTTTTATTAATATGGTGTGTGCGTTTTAGTGTGTCGCCTTGTGCATATTATTCTTTTTATGGATTTTTGACATTACTGTTGAGGTGGTCTTGTCGTGTTTGTGTGGTGGTTGTGGGTTGGACTACTGTTTGTGTTTATGTGTATGTGTATGGATGATGCGTGTTGTGGTGGTGCATTGTTTTTTTTTTCCCCGGCGGTGTGTGTGTTACAGTTTAGGGGGTGCATGTGTGGTATTCGTTGAGTTTTGGTTGGGGTTGTGGGTGTTTCTTGTTGGGTACTAACAGGTTTTAGGGGTCTATTGGGTGTGTATGTGGGTGTGGGTTATGTCGTCTTTTGTATGTGCGTTGCAGCTGTAGTGGGTGCATGGGGTGGGATCCGAAAAATTTTGGTGGGGGGGGGGGGGGGGGGGGGGGGTGGTTGTGGTTGTCTATAGTTGTGTGGATTCCGGTTTTATGTTTATTTTTTGTGTCAATTTTTGGTTGTAATATTATTTTTTTTTTGTTTGGATTGTGTGTGGTATTTTATGCAGTGCCGTTTGACGTCGCTGTTGTGCCCGCGCGTGCGGCAGATGGGGTGACAGTTTTGCCCGTGTCTGACGCGCCCGGTGTTGCGGCAAATGGGGGGACAGTTTTGCACGAGACTGCCGCGCCCGGTGTTGCGGCAAAAGTGGTGTCAGATTTGCCAGAGGCTGATGCGGGTGAAATTCCAATTGAGCCGGCACGTCAACCCCCGGATTCGGATGATTCAGATGTCCAGCCTGACGAAGTCGACCGTGGGTTGTTTCCGCCATTGAAGATCCGTGCTGCGCTCGCGCATCTCGTTAAACTAATGAAGCGATTCAGTGCCCACCAGCGGAAAGCCGTGTATGAACTGGGGTTGGGGTCGCTGTTCAATCTTGACGTGCATGACATTCCGAAACCGCTAGCAAGGTGGCTGCTTGAAAACTTTGATCCTGACGATATATGTTTGCGTGTGGAGAATGGGGCTGTTATTCGGGTGACGGAGGCAGATGTGCATCTGGTGTTAGGTCTGCCCGCCGATGAGACTATTATCCTCAAAAGGGATAAAGACGATATCAGTGAAGAACTTATGGAATGGCGTTGGAAGTTCGAGAGGGTCAATAATACTGTTACACTGCCTATGATTGCAAAAAAGATCAAGACACAATGTGAGGGCGATGTGTGGTTCAAGAGGAACTTTGCGATGTTGGCAATCAGTACGTTGGCTTCTCCCATGATGAATGGATATGCAAATCAGCGGGTGTATCACCACTTGGTGGACGTGAATGGGGTTAAGAACCTTAATTGGTGCAAGTTCGTTATCGAGTGTTTGGTTCATCGGCGGAGGAATTGGATCAAGGATACCAAACAGCTGTTCTCGGGCCCTATTGTTTTCTTGTTGGTATGTTATAATTATTGTTTCTGTTTTATTTGTTTTTGATGCGTATGAATGACTCCTTTTCGGTCTTGCAGCTGTTGTATGTGGATAGACTTGTGCATGGAGAGAGGGTTGTGCCTCGTGTGATGCCAGCATGTCGGGGGTGGTCCACTAGGCTGTTAAAGGCCCGGGAACTAGATGAGTTTAGGGGGGGGGGGGGGGGTTTGGACGTGGTAAGGTGGTTGGACCGTTCATCTCGCAGGTATTATTAGTGCAGTAATTTTTATGCTGTTTACGTGTGTTTTTTAATTAAAGATTATACTTTTTATGTGTGTTTTATCATTGTGTTGGGGGTAGGATCGCGATGAGGAGGGTGATCTCAATGAAGATGATGGTGATGCTCCTGAAAAGGTAATTGCTTCATCTTTTTGGAGAAGGGTGGATGCGGTACGATTTGTGTTTTTTGCGTGCGAGTTTGTGCATACAGAGTTGCCAGTTAGCTAGTGCGTAATACTTTTATGACAGTTTGTGCATACTATTATAAACCTGGATTGGATCAGAGATGCCAGTTAGTGCATAATACTTTTATGACAGTTTGTGCTTACTATTATAAACCTGAATTGGATCATGTAGTATGTTGTTGATGTTTAAAAATATTTTAGATTTTTAGATATTGGATATTCTGTTAGTCATGCCTTTTTACTAATTTAGTGCATTAGTTTTTAAGTTTTACCCATTCTGGGTGCATATTGGATTTTGTTGATGTTTAAAAATAGTTTGATTTTTGAATATTGGATATCCTGTTACACATGCATTGTCATGCTATTAGTGTGCTATCTTTGTTCGAAGGGGGGGGGGGGGGGTCGGTGGTGTCACTGTTCTGTTTTTTTTTTTTTTTTTTTTTTTTCCTTTTTTTGGGGTTGTAATGCTGTTGGGTTGGCGCAGTTTATGTTGTTTGTTCTTGTTTTATTATTTGGACGAGCATGTGTGTGCATATGGGGGGTGTGGGGTGAATGCGTTATAGTATAAGCATGTTATATTATTGTTATAGTATATTGGATGCTGTTGATGTTTAAAAGGTAATTTAAATTTTGGGTTTTGGATATTCTGGTAGACATGCACTGTCATGCTATAAATATGCTGTCATTTTCCCGTGTTGTTTTTTTTTTTTTTTTGTTTTTTTTTTTGTTTTTTTTTTTTTGTTTTAATGATGTTGGTTCGGTGCAGGTTATGTTGCTTGTTTTTGTTTTATTAGGGGGTGGGGGTGGGGGGGGGGGGGAGGCGAGCTGTGTGTGCGTACGGGGTGGTGGGGTGAATGATGTATAGTATAAGCATGTTATTTTATTGTTATAGTATATTGGATATTGTTGATTGTTAGAAATAATGTAAATGGTGTGTATTTGATAATCTGTTAGACATGCACTGTCATGTTATAAACGTGCTAGGTTTGTGGGGGGGGGGGGGGGGGGGTGTGAAATTGTTTCGTTTTTTTTTTTCTTTTGTGTTGTTGTAATGATGTTGGTTCGGTGCAGGTAATGTGGTTTGTTTTTGATTTATTATTTGGATGCGTGTGTGGGTGCGTACAAGGTGGGAGGGTGGATGCGTTGTAGTATAAGCATGTGTGCCTTCTCTTATTATTGGATGTTGGCATGCTGTGTGCGTGTGGGGGGGGGGGGGGGTACTGTGGTTGATGCATTGTTGCATAACCTCCATCTTGTGTTTTGTTGCAGACTGTGGCAGAGATTTATGATGAAAAGGCCGATGCTGTAGCTGCAGCTATGGACGATTTGATACTCTTTATGGACCATCATGGTGATGACACAGGACCGACGGAGGACTTTCTTAGAGTTGTTGCAGGTGCTCGGAGGATCATCTCGCTTGCCGATCAGTTTGGGTCCAGCAGTGGTGCACCATCTGATGGTCTGGGGGGGGCTACTGCGCTGAGTGGTGATGATATCTGGGACAACCCGGAGAACTTTGAGACGGTCGATGCGGTTGTTAGTGCTGTTCAGCAGAAGTCTACTGTCGTTGAAGTCACACAAGCTGGTGCGGGGTTAGACCAGCAAGATCCCGTCGGGCAGTAGGCAGATGTTGCGGGGGATGCGGGTCAGTGCGTTGAGATTGCCGGTGATGCTCCGCCCGAGGCGGGGGATGGAGGTGGTGTGCCCGATGCTGTAAGTAAGGTTGTTCGCCGTCGTAGGAAAAGGAGGTGGAATTAGGGTTGGAGTGGGTGGTATTGTATGTTTTTGGGGTTGGTCTTTTTTTTTTTGCTGTTGGGGGGTTGTGGTTTGATGTGTATTTTGATGACTTGGTTGGTTTGCGGTTGTATCAGTGACATGCGGGTAACTATGTATATTTTTTTGGTACTGCACGGTGTGTGTGCGGGTGGTGAATGGTTGGTGTTATGCGTACATGTTTTGTCTAGTTTCATATTTGGCCTATATCTTATATGGTCAAAACAAGAATTTCAATATAGGTTACAAGAATTTTGTGTTCGATGCAATATTGTATTACAATTTTCAAGAAGCGGATAATAATAAGAGTTAATACCATTAGAGGCCCTCCGAGTATAGTGGTTTTGCCACGTTTAGTCCTAAATTTTCAAATTGACCATCTGTGGTCCTTCGACTTTCAAATTTAACCATTCATGGTCCGAGTGAACCACCTATGGTCCTTCAACTTTTAAATTTTAACCACTCATGGTCCTTTCAAGAGGATCACGACTGGTTAAATTTCGAAACTTCAAGGATCAAGGGTGGTTAACTTGGACCACGAATGGTTAAATTTAAAAGGCAAAGGACCACAGATGGTCAATTTGAATGTTTAGGACTAAACGTGGCAAAACCACTATACTCAGAGGACCTCTAATGGTATTAACTCTAATAATAACTATCTTAAAAGTCATAAAAATTCAAGGGCAAAATAGTGGCAAATTATGTTGTGGAAGCGTGTCCACCTTGCAAGGTGGATACGATTTCAAAACTGTTCATAATTATGAATATATAGTTCAAAAATTATGAACATAGAGTTGTGAACATAATTATAAACATATAATTCTGTAATTATGAATATAGAGATTCAATAATTGTGAATATGAAGTTCAAAAATTATGAATATATAGCTTTATAATTATGAACATATAGTTTAGTCATTATGAACATAAAGTTCTGTAATTGTGAATATAGAGTTCAATAATTATGAATATGCAGTTCAAAATTTATGAATATATAACTTTATAATTATAAATATATAGTTCAGTAATTATGAATATAAAACACGATTCCACAATATAACGATTGCAAAATAGTAGCCATCAAGATAAGAAATGAATCTTCAATTCCAAGATCTTACATCGATCAATATATAGATATGCAACTTCATCAATGTATCTCATCTCTTGACATTTCACCTACCATGCAATATTCTATATATATGAATTCAATAACCTTTTTCAATTCCACTTACTTTACAGTCAATGATCTTATTTATTTGTTCAATTTATTAAAATAAAACTTGCTTAGCTTATTGCAAGCTATTTCAAGAAAAGTCTTACTTTTTAGTTTTGAATTTCTTGAACTAGTATTTATTTATTTTAATTATATATCTACATTGATGTACGCATGCATGAAAATAATCTTAATTTTGATATATAATGTTTTAGATTATCACATTTGCTAGAATTAATATATCACATAATATCTCCAACCACTACTCTATATTTTATTTTTTTTTGAGTATTACTGACTCTGTTATATTGTAGTATATGTGAATACATACATTCTCAACCTACGGAAGCACAAAGAGTCAATGCCTCAATTGAGGTTCCAGATATAAGGCTGAGATTGGTTCTTATTCCTCTTTTAAGGACTTGTTCTCATTTGAGCTAATATATATATATATATATATATATATATATATATATATATATATATATATATATATGTGTGTGTGTGTGTGTGTGTGTGTGATGATAATTATAATAGAATAATACTCCGTACTATTTACCCTTATTAATTTCTACGAAATAATATTCACCTCCTAATATAACAACAAACACTTTTATTCGTTGTATACCATTTTTTTTTAATCTGAAAGGAGGGCGGAAACCCATGTAAACTAGCACAGATTCTGCTCGCCATTAATGGCTCTTGAAACTCTTCTGGGAAAGGTGGCTCCCATTCGATCCTGATCGATTATCTCACACAGCTCTTGGGGAGACTCTGGGAAAACTTGAAGACCTATCGGACGGTTAAGCGCCATCTTGGCCATAGTATCAGCCGTCCGATTCTGCTCCCTGTAGATGTGCTTGAAGACCACTTCCTGGATGCTTGCCGCTTCGTGGGCTGCTCTCTGAATGACATTGTTGCCGCTGGCAGCCCCTTCCATGGCTGCGTGCATCATCTCCACCATCTTATTTGAGTCACTTTCCACAATCAGCTTGGTGACACCGAAAGTCTTCGCAACACAGAGTCCCATAAGGATGCCCCAAGCCTCCCCATCATCACCGGAACAGCGTCCAATCCGGTGGATGTAACCTCGACACCAGACTCCCCTCGGGTCCCTTAGGAGTCCTCCACAGCCCGCTTCTCCCGTTCCTTTGCTGCAGCCATCGACATTTAACTTTAACCAGTGGATGGCTTTCGCCACCCTATCTGAGCCACTGCAACCGGAAACATGAATCTATTAATCTCACCCCGTATTAAAAAATGAATCTCATTATTAATTTATTACGAAATTAACTATTAACATATTATCACATAAGGAGGTGAATATTAAAATTAAAATTTTACATCACTCATTACAGGATAAATGGATAATTAACTATTATAATATAGCTTATCATATCATAATTATCCTTTCAAAAAAAATATCATAATTATAGTGTTATCATAGCTTTACAATGTAAATATATTTATTGAAATTATTTTTCTTCCAAAGTAGCTGAACAACTTAATTTTTGAAAGCAAGCAACAGCTTGAATATGTTAACTCAAAAGAGGCCGAATAAAATCGGGGGGATTGAATCTCAATACATTGAACTAGTCTGAGAGGCCACATTAGCAGCTAAAGAATGAGCAATTAAATTAAACTATCTAGAAATTAAAGATAACGAATACGTAGTAAAAGAAGACATAAAACGTAAACAATTATCGTCAATCACAACTCTAACATATGACCTTGGATTAGTGTTAGTATATTTAATAGATGAGAGAATAAATATGTCCCACTAGCAACATAAGGGAATTGAAATTAGGTTCACCTTTTGAGTTTTCTTTTTAGTCATCTTACCGTCCATGACATTTTCTTTTGGTGGCCTGGACTCTTGACTTTATTATCATATTTGTATAGAATTTATTTTGGGTGATTAAAACTTCACAATTATTATTTGAGGTATGTATTAGATAAATCTCGTTTTTTATGTAATAATAACATTTAAATCACATGAGAAACATAAATTGTACTAAGATCGACAATCTTGTGTTACAAACTTGACTAAGAAATTAAATAAAATATTGTCAAGAATCAAACTTATGACCTCCAGGTACGAGAGTCATGATTTTACCGGTACCACTTATATTTGTATAGAATATTCTTTCTTTCTTTTGGATGCCTAATTAATTAATTGAAGTGACTATTTTTTTACTTTTTTTTTTGGTTGAGGACCTTGTGTCCAAAAGGAAGCCGGATTTTGTTTTTCTGATGGAGAAGATGGTGGATGGGGATCAAACTGAGAGATTGCGTGTTAAGCTAGGCTTTGAGGGGTGTTTCAAGGTGGACAGTGTACGTAGAAAAGGGGGTTTGTGCTTCTTATGGGCCAAGAACAATTATGCTAGCTTGATTAGTTATTCTTCTAATCATATGATCTGGTTGTGTCTTTACCGGATAGGCCGCATTGGCGGCTCACGTGTTACTATGGATATGCTCAGAGGAGTAGGAGGGCGTCTTGGGATTACTTGAGATCACTAAAGGGGGCTTCTGAGTTACCTTGGGTGGTTTTGGGGGATTTTAACGATCTATTGGCCCAGTCAGAGAAGAGGGGTAGATTACCGCATCTGAATGGCTTGATTGAAGGTTTTAGTGAGGCTTTGGAGGATTGTGGGTTGATGTCTCTTCCCATGATTGGCTATCCATTTACTTGGGAGAGGGGCAAGGGCACGATGGATTGGGTGGAGGAGCGGCTTGATAGGGCAGTGGCCTGCATGGACTGGTGGGGTCATTATGATAAGGCAAGGCTGTTTAATATTCGTACGGATTTGTCGGATCACTCGGCTCTTTTTCTTGATATCTATAGGTCAGTGCGGGTTCATAAGCCACGTGGTTTTCGCTTTGAGAATGCGTGGTTGCTGGATGAGGGTTGTAGGGGAGTGGTGGAGCAGGAGTGGGATGGGTCGCGTGGTTTGGAACTGCAGACTCGACTCGCTATGTGCGGTAAGGGTTTGAAGGCTTGGGGGGTGACCGACATCACATGTTTGGGAAGCGGATTGTTGAGTTGAGAAAGGAGATGGATTCGTACGTGGTAGGCGTGATCCTACTGCTTTGGCCCGGTTCGCACATCTGGATAATTGTTTGAATATGGTCCTGTCTCAGGAGGAGGTTTTTTGGAGACAGCGGGCTAAGCAGCACTGGCTGCAGGGTGCTGATCGGAATACCAAGTTTTTTCATAAGTATGCGTCCCACCGGAAAAGGAAGAATATTGTAGAGAAGTTGAGGGGTGATGATGGGGTTTGGAAGGAGGGGCCGACTTTGGATTCGCTGGTGGTTTCCTATTATAAACAGATTTTCACTTCTGGCGGGGCCCCGGGGCCTTTCAGAGTGGATACTATGCAGTCTCGTGTGACTGAAGTTCAGAATGCTCATCTGCTGCGCCCTTTTGAGCCGGAGGAGGTCCGGGCTGCGTTGTTTTCTATGGGCAAGGACAAATCACCAGGTCCTGACGGCATGAATCCGGGTTTCTACCAAGCCTTTTAGGATGTTATTGGTAAGGATGTTACGTCTTTTGTACTTAATTGTCTCTCTCAGTCATCTTTACCTGATTGCTTGAATGATGCGAACATTGTTTTGATCCCCAAAAAGTGTCCCTGAGTATGTTTCTGATTTGCGCCCGATAGCTCTGTGTAATGTTTTATATAAAGTAATGGCTAAGATGATAGCCAATCGCATGAAGCCTTTATTGGAGAATATTATTTCAGAATCACAGAGTGCCTTCCTTCCAGGTAGGCTAATCTCGGATAATATTTTGGTTGCCTCTAAGGTTGGCCATTATTTGAGAAGGAAACAGGTAGGTCATGTGGGGTGGGCAGCCCTAAAGCTTGATATGGCTAAGGCGTACGATAGGATGGAGTGGCCCTTTGTGAATGACATGTTGGTGGGTTTGGGCTTTGATGCTAAGTGGATACAGTTGATTATGATGTGTATTCAAACCGTGCGGTATAGAGTTCTGGTAAACGGTAGGCCTACTGAGGTTATTGTGCCTTCTAGGGGTCTACGCCAAGGGGATCCCTTGTCTCCGTATTTGTTTATCATTTGTGCCGAAGGGTTGTCTTTGCTCTTGCAGGATTCACAGACGAAGGGGCGTATACATGGATGTAGGGTGGCCCGGGGGGCTCCACCGATCTCACATTTGTTTTTTGCAGATGACAGCTTACTCTTCTTTAAAGCCAATCTGCAGGAGACTCAAGAGGTGAAAAGATGTCTGAGTGTGTATGAGACGTTTTCTGGCCAAGTGGTGAATTATCATAAGTCAAGTGTGTCGTTTAGCCGGAATACCCAAGAGGAGATGAGAGATCTTGTCTCAGGGACCTTAACAGTGGCGCAAGCAGAGGATTTCGGTAAGTACCTGGGGTTGCCTTCAGTTATTGGCAGGAACAGAAGGGCGGTTTTTGCTTACATTGAGCAAAAATTGAATCAAAGGTTCGGCTCATGGAATAAGAGGTTACTGACTAAAGCCGGTAAGGAGGTACTTTTGAAGAGTGTTGCTCAGGCTATGCCAACTTATACTATGAGTATTTATTTGCTCCCGACTACCTTATGTGTCTCTTTGGAAAGATTGATGAACAGGTATTGGTGGGGCCAGGGTGGAAATGACAGTAGCATCCATTGGTTGGCTTGGGATAGGATGTGTAAACCCAAGAAGTATGGAGGAATGAGCTTCAAACGGCTTCATGAGTTTAATTTGGCTTTATTGGCAAAACAAGGGTGGCGTTTACTAACTAATCAGAAATCCTTAATGGCTCGTGTTTTTAAGGCAAGGTACTTTCCTTCTACGTCTTTTTATAAGGCTGTTTTGGGTGGTAATCCCAGTTATGTGTGGAGGAGTATTATGGCTAGCCAGAACTTGTTAAAGTCAGGGTGTAGGCGCAGGATTGGCAATGGCAGGGATACTCGGATATGGGGAACTCCTTGGCTACCGGATCTGCAGAACCCCTATATTGATTTTGTCCAGGTAGATAATGGCCATGACTTGTTGGTTTCGGACTTAATTGATGCAAGCACCGGGAGTTGGAAAAATGATTATTTGCAGCAGCTGTTTAATACACGGGACGCAGGTCTGATCCGACAGTTGCCTGTGAGTACGGACTATGATGATATGTGGTATTGGGAAGGGGATATAAGGGGTTGCTATTCGGTGAAGGACGGTTATAGGCGGTTGGGCCTGATGACTACACAACCATCTCCTGTGTGGAATAAAGTTTGGAAGTTGCAGGTTCCCCCAAAATGGAAGGTGTTTTTGTGGAGAGCACTTCTGAATATTTTGCCCACTCTTGATAATTTGATAATTAGGAGGGTTGTCGATTTTAATTCTTGTCTGTCATGTGGCTTAGATACGGAATGTGTTATGCATATTTTTTGTTCTTGCCCGTATGCTGTTAATGTTTGGCAGCTATCTCAAATTCAAATTCCTCCTATTGCCAACAGGAATTTTGTGCAATGGGCGGAGGTGTGGCTCGGGGCTGCTACGGTTTTCTCTAGTGAAATGCAGGGTCGTATTTGCGGTGTGCTTCATTCAATCTGGACTGCACGCAATGCTGCCGTGTGGGATGCAGCTCTGCCGGGTGGCGCACTCCTTATCTAAACATGTAGCTGCTGTTGCAGAACGTTCTGTTTGGAGGGATGTTCCTCCTTCGTTTATTCAGCCCATGCTGGCTAATACAATCTGATTCTTTTGGCTTTCAAAAAAAAAAAAATGAAGCAAACGAAACAACAAGAAACTATCTAACACGGACTATGGGTAAACGTTTGAATGCATGAATGAATGAATCTTAAATACGATTAAAAAAATTATGATTTGAAAATTTAATTTGTACTTGTTTACCATGTGTATTTTATTGCAAACACAATACATAATGGATTGATGACTATCATTTTCTAGGCCCTTAGGGTTGGGATTCAGCCTTTTGGAAGAATAACTATTATTTTCTATTACAATAAATTAAATAATGCAAAACATATTTGAGATAAAAAACTTTTATTTATGTTGTATTATTCAATATAATAAAATTAAATAATTCAATCTCTTCTCCAAATAGAAGAGTATTCATAAATCTAGCTAGCTTAATGAATACTTAATTTTAAGTATTACATTTCAATATTTCACCGAAACAAAAATACATAGTTAGTACTCTTAAAAACTTAATTAATTAATTAATTAATTGTTTAAAAAAAAACTTTAATTAATTGAACAAATCTCTAAACTACACTTGTCTTCAAATTACACATGAAAGTCTCTGTATACTACCGTGTTTTATCGATTTAGTTCCTATATCGAAGTGGAGACCCATTTTATTAAGAAGAGTTCTATTTTATTGAGAAAGTCTTGATCGAAGCGGAATCAATTCTGAGCATGTCTAAAATGTACGATCGCACAGGGCCCCAAAAAATTTTTTTAAAAAAATTATATATGTATATATAGTATACATGATTTTAGGCTTAGTGCAGGGAGATTGGACTAATTTGTGATAGGTGAAATTTAGTCCAATTGACAATTACTTTAAAACTAAAAAAAAAAAAAAAAAAAAAAAAGAATATATATGTATGTATATATATTTTCTAATCATTTTCAAAAAAATATATATATATATATTTTCTAATCCTTCGATTCTCTTCCCTGCTTTTGGCAATTTCCAAATTAAAAATCTCAAATAACAATTAGCATTTTCGATTGGGACATTCTGCTAATTAGCAATTACTATTAATTTAATTTTTTAATTCAATTATATTCCCAAATCTCAACGAACATTGTGCAATGGTGATATTAACGGAAATGAAATGAAAATTTAGATGTAATTTTTATACAATATTTATATTTTGATACAACTTTTTGAACAACTATTATTTATATATAGAAATTATTTAGAAAAAAAAAAAAAAAAAAGGGCCTCAAATTAAAATATTGCACAGGACCCCAATTTTTATTGGAACGCCCATGGATCGAAGTGAGGACCTATTTTAAAGAGAAAGTTTTAGTGGAAATGAGGTGTCTTTCTTTATTGATGAGGTGTTGGCCCAATAAAGGAAAAGAAAGAAGCATGGAGCAAAATAAGCTAAGTAGGTGCAATCAAGATTAATGAAGACTAGCCGATGCGGATTCACCATCTGGTATACATTAATGCACCACTATGAAATGAACCAATACACCACAAAATGCACAGCGCACACACACACACACACACACACACACACACACCACACCTCACCACATCTAATGGTGCATTTCTAAATATTTTGTAGTGCATTTACGCGTATATAATGATTAGTGACCGCACGAAAACTTGAATGAAGACAATTAATAATTAGAATTTAACTCACAATCTCATATAGATTGCGTAAACTCACCTAATCCTTATATATATATATTTATATATATATATATATATATATATATATATATATATATCCTTAACTATAATAAAGCAGAACCAGTTTTCCCGCTCAATGAAAGAAAAATCTAAATACACAATATATTTATAAATCAGTCTTTTTATATCTTCTTTAAAATAATTATTACTGATAAGGAGTAATGATTCAAGGTGTCTTTTGAGTTCATGTGTCTGTTGAGTTCAAGTGTCTGTTGAGGACTAGAAAACACTGTTTGTATGCATTAAAGTAGATAGCCATATATGTATATAGGAGTATATATATATATAATGGGTTCTCATATTGTAGAGTACTTAGAGGTGATGCCCTGAGGCCGAAAGTGATCGTGGCGATGATGGGATTACCGCCGAGGTCAAGGAAGAAGGCGGCACAAGGAAACAAGGCAACGCCGATTCTAGCTTTGTGCGCGAAAGATGATGGATAAAACCTCGAGTTTTTTTAGAGATCTAGAAGAAGCGATGCTTTCGAGACCGTAGAACGAAGCATCGGAACTGAGTTTAGGGTTCCGTTTGGGGTTGTAGCGGCTGGTCAGAGTGGAGGAGAGATTGTGAATGCTTATCAAGGATGAAATGTAGGGACAAAGTTTCTGGAGTTTTTGCTCGAATTACATCCCGCGGTGGCTTTTCCTCCATGAATTTTTCAATTATGGTAAGTTTTTTTCTCCCTCTTGCCAATTTTTGCCATTCCTATCATCGGATTCCCCTGCCGCGCTGTTGATTAGAAGCATTTGTTGTTGCTTGGTTTTGATTTCGTTGCTCTCGATCAATTTGCGTTGTATTCTGTAAATGTTGTCTTCGATTCTGCATTTCACTTACAACCGGTTGTCATGTCCCATTTGAGAATGATTTCCAGAGTTTATGTTTGTAGGCTCCGATTTTACTTCTGGATTTTGATTTCTTGCGAATATTGCCGATTGACCAAATATTTCCGGAGATTATACATACTTGATCAGGTTTGTTATTTTACATATTTTGAACTCATCTTCTTTTTCTATTAAGTTTTTTTTTTTTTTTTTCATTTCTTGACTTATCTGCCCAAGATTGTTAAGGAATGTGTTGAGAAGATTTTTCTTACATCAGAATTTTGCTCATTTCCTTACATTTGAGTGGGAGAGAGATAGCAGAGTAGATCAACAAAGGGAGAATTAGAGCAAAGAACTCTGGGCTAGGGAGAATTAGAACAAAGAATTTTGCTCATTTCCTTACATTTGATTTACTTATTTCTACTGTATAGGTTTTGCTTACTCTTCATTTTTTTAAACATTACTATAGTTGTTTGTTGAGAACCACTTTAATTTTCTGCAGGGTTGTATGTTCCAAACACAAGTCAAAGCTTAAAAAGTGCATTGCTTGAAACTTCTCATGCAGTCTTTCTTTGCATCAGAATTCAAAAAAATATGTTTGCTGAGTTGGTAGAATGGGATCTAGCATTTTTTTACAGTTTGTAATTGAAAAGATGTGGATTTTTAATTTCAATTTAGTAAATGCCGTGAGATTAATTTTTTAAGCTATGGATTTTTAAAAACTTGATTTTCGATTTTTAAGCTATGGATTTTTTGTAATTGAAGCATTTTTTTACAGTTTTGTAATTGAAAACTTGATTTTTATGGATTTTTCAAGTTAGATGCTTGATTTTGGCTTTTTGATGACTGAACTGGATTTTCATTGTGAGTTTCTTTTGGAGTCTGCTTCCTATTCAAGATACCTATATTAATCTTAATAATTTTTTTGTATAATTCAGAATGCTGTTGTGGAGCTCAAAATAAGCTGATTGTTCAAGATGAGTTGATAACTCTGCATGCAGATGAGATATATGTGTATATTAATAGTGGAGATTTAAACAAACAAAAAAAAGTTTTAATTAATGAAAGAAAGATTCATTCTAAGTGTACTTGGACTAAAAAAATGTATGTTCCAACGTTCAAGTTAGAGTTTTGGTTGCTGTGAAAGGCCATTGATTTAGCGAAGTGGAGAGAGGTATCATTGGTCTTATAACCAAACTGTCACAACATATCATTGAAGGGAAAATACTTTTTGATAGCAATGTAAGAATTATCGTATGAGTTCCTCATGAAAATGATGCCTTCTAATCGAAGACTACTATTCAAATTTTAAAGGAAGCAATTGTGACTTATGTTGTTATATGTAATGATTATTAATAAAAGTTAGACACAAACTCTATTACATGTTGGGCTATTATTGAAGAAACTGGTGTATGGTCAGTGTTCGTGGCTGCATTTCGGATTAGCAATTGCAAAGGATTAAAAATATTGGTATGTATCAAGTGGCTTGTGGTCCACTGGTATCTGATTGGCCCCTTATGTGGGATGTCTTAGGTTCGAGCCTTGGTGTAGGCGTAGATAGTATATAGGTATCCCCTTTCCTTTGTAATAAAAAAAAAAATATATATTGGTATGTAGTGGATTTATATAATGTTAGTACTTCAACTATTAATGGTTCTTATCATGAAATTTTTAATAATTTGTAATTTTTATTCTTCTTTTTAATAAGTATCTTAAATCTTAAATATCTTAATATCTTAAGCTTAATCTTAATATCTTAATTTCATATTTTTTCTTTTATTTACAAATTTTATTTCAATATGTTAGATATATAATTGCATTCGTTATTCAAATTCAAATAATAATAATAATTTAAATGTAGCGGCTTAGTTGACATACTTTTTTATTTTTACAAGTTATTTTTCATTATTTTGTATTACCAATGCAAGTAAGTCGGCTAAGTAATGTCCTACTCATTTCTCAAGCAAAATACATTGATAGCAATAATATGAATAGCCACGTCAGCAGATATCAAGTTAAACAGTACGATGGTTTACCATAAAATGTTTAATTTTGTCATGTACATAATATACAATATAATATCAATTTATTATTCTCAAAAATTAAATTGTACGTGATTCATGTTCTCTTTGTTTTTTTGTTTGAAAGTATGTTCTCTTTGTTAGTACTTCAAAGTTCAAATACCATTATTATAGTTGGCATTTAATAAATAAAAATATTTTTTTATCTATTATTATAACATTAAAAACAAAATCTTTAATATTTAGCCGTGCATCGCACGGGACAATACTAGTGTATATATATATATATATATATATATATATATATATATATATATATATATATATATATATATATATAGGGCCGTTCCAATAAAAATTGGGATCCTGTGCAATATTTTAATTTGGGCCCCCTTCTTTTAAATAATTTATATATATAAATAATAGTTGTTCAAAAAGTTGTGTCAAAAATTCAAAATATAAATATTGTATAAAAAAATACATCTAAAATTTTATTTAAAAAGTGACATGCGTAAGTTACTGGCTCTATTACATTGTAGTATCTGTTCATATACTTTCTCAACCTACTGAAACACAAAGAACCAATAACGCCTCCACTGAGGCTTGAACTCATAATCTTCCAAATGGAAGTCCAACCCGGATACCATTAGACCACATAGTCCTGGTCGATGCAAAATCATTCACACTTTATCAATTGTCTCATTTTTTTGTAATCTAAGACGCAACTCCATCCAAGTTGTCATATTAGTTATATGATCTACAATCGTTTCATGCTCTTTAAGTCTAACACCTAGATGTGTTCAATCCCTAAACCTTCATTGACCAAAACACATTTTCCTATACTTTTTAAAAAAATCTTGCAACAAAAACAAAACACCTTGTCAAGTTCTTTTGAATATATAAGCCAATCTCGATCACACTTCTCTCCATTTGGCAAATATCTTGGGTAAAATGCTGATGTAAATCTTCTAAAGAATTTATCTTTAGGACCTTTATTTATTTATAAATCTCTTTTAGGATCATCTTTCAGAATAATATATATTAATTTAGAATCAATGACATCCCAATTTCTTGAATCATATATGTCAAATAAAAGCGAATTATTTGGTTTATCACTCTGACCAACATTATCTAAACAACTATCAACATTCTTATTATTTTCATTGTCACAGTGATACTTATCATTGTTGTGCACCTTATCATTTAAATTCTTTACAATCTCACAATCATCTTGATCTTCTATATGAAGATTAGCATCTAACAATTTTTCATTGACATATTTTTTGGTCATCTATTTGAGTTTTTTTTTTTTTTTT
Organism: Ipomoea nil; assembly: GCF_001879475.1. Taxonomy (NCBI): domain Eukaryota; kingdom Viridiplantae; phylum Streptophyta; class Magnoliopsida; order Solanales; family Convolvulaceae; genus Ipomoea; species Ipomoea nil. The sequence goes on from NW_017616542.1 coordinate 572,289, forward strand.
TTTTTTTTGTAATGAATTTTTCAAGAGCTTCCTTTTGAGATTAAGTTAGTTGCTCAATTCTTCTTTTCTCTTTACGCTTCTCAAACTCAGATGAATATTTTCTAGAAGACATATAATCCTAAGAAAAAAATATATATTTATTTAGAAACTCTATGAATAAATAATTAATCAAGAAATGAATTCTTGAATATATTATTCTGAAATAAGAATTATTAAGTCATGTAAATAAAATAATAAACAAAAATTGTAAAATAATACTACGTAATTTTAATTATCTGTCAAGAGAATTGAAGAATTTGAGAGTTTGTATGATAAAAAAAAATTAAAAAATCAGTAGCACACGAGTTGAATCTGTGGTTTTTCAATATATATATATATATATAATCTCATATATATGGTGTTCAGAAATGCATCATTAGGGGTGGGGAGTTATATAGTGTATTTTTTTTGGGTGTGTTGTGCATTTTTTGGTGTATTTTTGTATTTCATTGTTGTGTATTTTTCTACACTATTGGTGCATTTTGTTAACACTATTGGTGTATCCTTCAAACGGCCGCACGGGAAGCCGCGACCGCGTTTGAACAAACTTCCATTATATATATATATATATATATATATATATATATATATATATATATATATATATATATATATATATATATATATATATATATATATATAAGTAAAAAATCTCGAAAATGCGCAAAAGCTCTATTTGCCTCTGCCATTCTAAGAGTTTCTTCCTTTTTGCTGGGTTTACAGGTTGTACTTTTCCCGTTAGTCCATAAGGATCGGACACCCAGATCCATTGGTAGCAAATGGTTATCCATTAAGCGGAGGAAATCCCATAACCCCAATTGCTACGGGAATACCGTTTAGTTGGCCTATGCAGGAAATTCTTTGGCCTTGAATCAGGATATTTAAGAAGACCAGGTTGTTCCAGCTCGATACCGTATTTGGGCATTTTTGCTTGAGCTGTACAAGATGAAAGTCTCATATCTTCAACGAGCGGGCCGGCATTCAATGCGGGCCGAAAAGTCTTGATAGCTCCTCTATCATTCGAATATTTCTTTGACCGCATCCTTGAGCAAACATAGGTTTACCGTATATATATATATATATATATATATATATATATATATATATATATATATATATATATATATATACTAGTTTTTCACGCGCATTGCGCGATTGAGATAATGCCCAATGTTTATATTTTTATGAAGTACTTTAAGTATATCAATGCAAGATTATATTAGAGTTGGTCATATGGTCATACATATAGATAATCAAATGTTGAATTTGCTTATTTAAATAGATAATCTAAACTTACGAATGTAAGATAATGCAATTATGATTGATTATAATTGTCACTAAAATAATTGGTTGTAATTTTCTAAATACATAGTCTAAAAATAATAGTGTAAATAATGCTAGTCTAAAAATAATAGTGTAAATAATGCTAGTCTAAATCTAAAAATAATAGTCTAAATAAAATCTACATTTGGTTTAATAAATTTCTCCAAGCCTTCTTAATTCTCTTGAGGGAGGCATTGTCATTCTCTTGATCTTCACCTTCAGTACACATCCTCTTCTTTTGATTTGGTAGTGCGCCATGCTCAATTGTGTTAGTTGTAATATCATAGTGGGAAGCATCATGCAATGAGATTATACTGTAGGAAGAAGTGGATCTGCCTTGTTGCGTATATGCCTGAGATCTTAGTTGTACAATGAACTCTTGATCTTGTAGGCGCTTGTTGATATTTAGGAGTGGTAGTTTTTTCCCCTACATGTTCCATTCATTGTGAGATGTGTGCCATATATTCTCATGTGACAGAATTAAACGAAATATTAATATACGTATGATCTCTTCTCCAGAAGATAAATTAAATGCAACTCTATCATGACCTTTATTTATATACTTGTATATGTACTTTACACACTTAATAGTTGCACAAACTTCAACATTGATATGACAATCAAATTTAGATAACAAATATGAGTTATATGGTATCGCCCATTTGTTGTCCAATTGGTGGCCACGAACGGTAACAAACCTTGAATTGTCCCTGCGCTTATAAGTAGGATATGAATTCTCTCCCAAAACTGTTGCATCAGAAAATCTCTTGGGATATTTACTTTTGCAAAGTGAAACACCGGAATTCTCAACCATACATGGATTTTGAGGATTCAGAGAACCACATGGTCCATGTATCATGTGTTTGGCCACTAAGGAGTGCAAAGAAGGGTTTTGAACTGAATCAGGTATTTCTGCACTAAGAATTGCATCAACATCCCTACCCGAGTAAAATTTGTGGTTTTTCTCTAAGATTAATAAGAAATGAGCATGTGGGAGACCACGCTTTTGGAATTCAATCACATAAGTGTATGCTATCACCACTCCAAAAAGTTTTTTCTTTATGAGGTCAACTTTCAATTCTTCCAACTTAGCACGAAACACTCTTGAAATCAAATCAGGCCTATTTTGAGATTCATCACAATATTCAAGCGAATTTTTAATCTCAGACCAATTTGGGTTACACGTCATTGTCAAAAAAAATCTGGCTTACCATATCGTTGAACCAATGTCATAGCATTCATATATCTTTTACGCATATCTCGTGGGCCTCCAATGAAAGAAACCGGTAAAATTACTCTGCGTCCCACATTTGATGCATTTGTTTCCCCACATGCAATGCTTCACGCTGCTGTGTTCGAAAATAGTCCAATCTCTGTGTCTCAATTTTGATATAGGTGTCAACAATGAATTGTTGAAAGAGTCTTCCTGAATGTAGGAGCATAGATTAATCATTTGGTCGAATTTGAAAACGATAAGCATAATATTCTCTGCATGAAACAGTGTTCCGCTTGCTCTGACTAACAAAGTTTTCGTTCTCTTTGTTTAACAAAGCTTGTATTGAAGAAAACCCCCGAGGCTGGAGAATACCTTGACAAATAGAATAATTATTTTGATAAGATTTAGGAACCTTAGATATACCCTCATGCCAACCACTCTCTCCGTAGGGGAACAACAGAGGATATTGCAAGGGATCATAACAACCGTAATAGTATTTCACAGAATGTGATTGGCCAGTTTTTGCAAAAACTCTAATATCACGATTGTTCTGACCACTACCATCTTGTTCATCTACCCAAATTGCTGCAACTTGAGAAGAGGTAGGCATGTTGTAAACACGTTGATCTAGACTTGCATTTGAACAAATCAGAATATTACAATCATCAAGACTTGATATATCCTTGAGATTTCTGAAGAACTGTGAATACGGATTGCTTCCAAGTACGTCAATAAGGTTTTCAACAACACTTGCATCCATTCGTTCTACCCCTTTGATTCTATTCTCAACCTCATGGTCAGTATCAAAGAAATACAATTGCAAGTTTTTAGGAGGTTGGTCCCCTGGCACCAAATCATTGATAAAATGATACATTTGTCCTTGAACTTTAAATGTATAGATCTCTTTATTCCTCCTAGATAATTGTTTGTCGTAGTTGTGTATGCCTAATGAAGTAAATGCAAATGTGTTGTTATACGTTCTAACACATGCTTGAAAATGACGTGACACTTCATCTTTCTCACAAAACAATTGTTTCAAGAGTGAAGGCATTTCATTAGACACCAAAACAACTTGACCAGATGAGCAACAAAATCCAGGTGGTTCATATTGGAATCGCCTTGCATTACAATAGGTGCAAGGAGGACAATCTTTAAGAACAAAAGATTGGTCTGGAATAGAAGAAAGAGTATCGTTCCGTTGCAAACATTCCTGATTGGTATTATTGGGTACTATTTCTAATTGCATAATCAATTGCATCAATCAAAGGCATGTTAAGTAAGTTAGCTCCCTTGTATATACGTTCATGAATTTAACTCAGACAGAACACATATTTTAAGAATTAAAAAGCATACCAGTATTGACGGCATGAAGTTGCGAAGACTGGGCTTCTCTAAGTTTGGCTCGACGCTTTTCGTTTTTCTCATCTAACATCTTTCGTTTTTTATCAGGATCCATTATTGAGTATGCATTTCGTCGTTTCAAGTTGTACTCCGCTCGTTGACTCTCTGCATCGCTAGATTCAGCAATTCCAGAACGCCCTGACTCCATAAAGAGATATGCTAAAAAAATGAAAAATTCAAAAACCGACAAAGCAAATTCTCTCATCAGTAAGAAATTTGGACATACTGGTTTGGTTAGTATCTTTAATATGATTACTTTGGCACTCAAATTACTATATAGTATACTACTGCAATTGCAGTTACATTCTGCAAACAAAATGTTGTCCTGGAAATGCTGTAGATGATGATAAGTAATTGAATGTGTATTCGCATTTGTATGTTCATATGCTGCTGCTGTACATAATGCTTTTTTTTTTTTTTTGGTTGGGGGTATTTTCTTAACGCAAAGTCACAAACTGCACATTTTTCTTTGAAATTTCATAATAAAAAAAATTAAAACAGTTCCCAAATAATAGAAAGAAGGGAGGGTTGAAAGACTCTAAATTGAAGGGAGTATTTTGGCGGATTTTGCCTTGAGATAGAAAGAAAATTTGAACTTTAGATAGATGCACAGGAGTCAGTAAGAATGGATTTTATTTTTATTTTTATTTTTATTTTTATTTTTATTTTTCTGTTTAGCATTTTGCTTGAAATTTGAATATTATTAATTCAGTTATTGTGCATATAAATAGTTTTCAGTTTTTCCTTGCAAGTTATTGGCCATTTTGAGTTTATATTAGCTTGAGCAGCATACTTGTTAAGCAGGGTTTTGAGGGGCTATTGAATAATCTACAAGATTGGGAACTGTCATTGAAGAACAAGGACAAGAAGGTGAAATCAGAGGCCCTTGGCAAAGAGAAGCTGGTAAGTGGTAAACTATACTAAATTTGCTTACAGATGTATGTTTAGAAGATAAAAAAAATGATATTTATAATAAGGAAACCATTTGCCAGTGTGGGTGGCTTTGCTATTCTAATTACCATGGGAATTTTTATTTTGATGTGGGTGGCTTTGCTATTCTAATTACCATGTGAATTTTTATTTTGATGCTTGATTGCTTGAAGTGATATCTAAATTACAGTCCTACAGTATACAGCTTTTCATTTGCTTGAAGTGATATCTAAATTACAGTCCTACAGTATCCTTTCAGACTTATTTGTGGAGATTAACATTTTCAGGATCTGGATTTCTATAGTTTTTTTTTTGAATAGATTCAGCAATTCCAGAACGCCCTGACTCCATAAAGAGAGATGCTAAAAAAATGAAAAATTCAAAAAATGGTCATAACTAAAAACAGAAAAAATCGACAAAGCAAATTCTCTCATCAGTAAGAAATTTGAGTATAGGACCTGGGATTACTGTCCCGGAATCAATTGCATCAATCAAATGCATGTTAATTATCAGAATTTTGTACTTACATGCATAAGTTTTAATGTCATGAACAATTAAGGCATTGCTAAACTTGCTTGACAGGATTTTGTTTTCAACAGTTGCAGGTTATAATGGAAATTATGCTAATCCTCAGTCAGGCTATGCCAATTATTTTTTTTCTCTAGTAAGCTTTGCAGAATGACTTATTCTGATTGAGTGATTATGAAATAATTTCTTTTGAAATATAAACTCCATATGTCCTTCTATGATGTATGTAGACTGATATATTTCTAATCCTTTTCATGCTACCAAATTTAAAGAGCAATAATTTAATCTAATGGATTATTACAGGTATTATTCATACCAATTCTTTTACACTATACTAACCTTAAAAAGAAATACTATATAAAACAATGGTTCATTCTATATGCCCATGGTATCGGCCAAAGAGAGCCTAAACTTGAATTTCAATACACCGTATTGTGTACACAATCATCCAAAGTTATAGAAAATATGATCTGACTCCAATACTAAAAGATCATAGCAATGAAGAAAATCATCAGATTGTAAAAAAGTGAAGTTTCATCAGTTTAATCCAAGAAATGTTAACAATTCCAAAGCTAATTACAGATTTTACATTTAAAAGAATGACAGGGAAGGCAAAGTCCAAGAATAGCTGCAATTGAGAGATAAGGTTGATAAAACAACTACGAACCTGGTCTTGACCTTAAGCCAAGAAAGCTCGTATAGTTTCCCTGTAAGGTTTTGAGACGCCTTTCCAAAGGTTATGGTTCCCTTCCACAATATCATACCTATTCACCATATAGTCATTATTGGCAATGTCAATTATCTTACCAAAGCAGTTTAAACATTAAAAAAAAAATGGTTCAGAACATCTAAACAAATTTTTCCCATTCTTTTCCATTTTTGGGGCGCAAGGTAATAGCTACATATATTATCAGACATACTAATTCACCGACTACATACTCCTAATCTTAGCCAAAGTGGTTCAGAACGTCGAGTATCCGCAGAAAAGCAAGGATGAACATAATGTGAAATTACTTACAGTGATGAGTACTTTCATACTAATACAAAGATTTACTGTCAAGAAATCAAGGGTTATGGTAAAACACAAAATAATAAATTTTAAAAAACACTTACCAAGAACTCGGACAATCTCAGCTGTACTTCCACCATCATCAGAAACAGGAAGAACATGAGCAACACAAGTAGTTAACTTCTTAAGCTCTTCTGCAACACCATTAAAGGCTGTTCCACCTGTGTACTAACAACTTGTCAGATCCCATAGTAATGAGTGAACATAAGCCGCCAGAGCTAGAGAATGAAACAGAACTAATTATACAATCCCATCATTTAATTAAAACTAAAGGAGGTACATTTCAGTAGAATGAGCAGTATAAGCCATTTGCCAATACTATATAAAATATTGGGCATTATCTCAAGTTCTGTGGATTTTCTACGTCTTTGCTTGCAAGAAGCTTACAGAAGATTTCCCCAAATTTTGAATTTCCACAATCACACCTAAAGTTTCTCTTGGTCCAGAGCTCCACAATCTATTCAAAGCAGTGTGAGGCACTCCATAAGGGAAAGCTTATCATACTTAATATGCACAGACAACATTCTGTAAAACTGAGACTTACAGTGCTATGAATCAACTTAAAATATAAAAATTAAAAAAGGGGTAGCATCATGGTAAAAAAAAAAAAAAAAAAAAAAAAAAAAAAAAAAAAAAAATCTTTTAGTAACAACACGTCAGTCACAATATTGCCACGGGATGAACCTTCTAACATACAAAAAAAAAAAAAAAATTAATTTACAATTTATCAAGCAATTAGCTTCAGATCATACATGACTGATACTTGTAAAAGAGTAAAATCAAATCAATTTTAGATTAAATGAATATAAGCCTAGCATCAGAACAAAAAAAATTATGCAGGCAAAGTGAGATCAAAACTTTAAAATGTTATTCAGATTCCTCCAAGTAATCACAGAATCTTAGGGCACACAACAACAGAAATTGCCAAGAATGAAGTTTAATCAACGAATGAGAAAGGGGAAAAACAAGATGGGATTTTTATTTATTTTAATATTTTTTTAAAAAAAAAAAACTAACCTTTTCAGATAAAATTGCGTAGGATAAAACTGAGGATGATTTGATTCAACGTTGTTCAGTCTCTTCTGTGTTGTCTCGCGTTGCTTTGTTTAGATCGGCAGTGTTAGGGTTAAAGTTCTTAGGCCTCTTGACCATGAACGAATAGAGAGGCATACATAAATTGCTAGAGCGCCGATCGATCCTCTCGAGGAATCGATATCGACAGTCTGATCGGCTGAGCTTCTGAATTATGTTATTTTTCTTTGGATGGCTTCGGAGGAGGTGAAGACGGGTGAGTCGGCTGTGGAGATCAACTAAGGATAATAACTATTATAGAGGACTCACGGTCAACTAAGGATGGGATTGACTTAACGGCAAACTAACGGTTAATTAAAAATTTTAACGGATGGACTAACGGTGTGTGGGTATTTAAGTAAATTTCATTGTTAAATTTAAATCTGATCAATTTTTTGATTAATCTGAGCCATTCATTTGATTAAAATCTGTGACGGACACATTTTCTACCCATTATAGGCCTAACTCTCTTGGGCTCTTATTAGTATATATATATATATACAATCCAATAGGGTAGCTCAAGTGGCAAACGAGCTCTCTTTGTGGGAGAGAATTTTGGGATAACTCGGGTTCGATTCCCACAAGTGATGATTTGGCCCTTTGGGCCAGCTTCTGTTCCTCTCAGAACGAACCGGGTGGACCTGGACTCGGACCACAATTAAAATATAGTTTGTTGATGGCTTATTTCTTATATGGTCAAAACAAGAATTTCAATATAAGAATTTTGTGTTTTATGCAAAGCTTTCTGTGCCTCTCAGAACGAACCGGGTGGACCTGGACTCGGACCACAATTAAAATATAGTTTGTTGATGGCCTATTTCTTATATGGCCAAAACAAGAATTTCAATATAAGAATTTTGTGTTTTATGCAATATTGTATTACAATTTACAACAAAATCAGGCACAGGATTGGGTCATGGAATAAGAAGCTGCTGTCACAGGCTGGTAAAGAAATCTTGTTGAAAAGTGTAGCACAGTCTATGCCTACTTTTCCAATGAGTGTTTTTTTGCTACCTGCGACTATGTGTATGGCAATTGAGAGAGTTATGAACCGTTATTGGTGGGGAGCTGGTAATAGTCAAGGAATACATTGAAAAACATGGGACAAGTTGTATATCCCGAAGAAGCATGGGGGACTGGGCTTTAAAGACCTGTGGACGTTTAATTTAGCCATGCTAGGGAAGCAGGCGTGGCGCCTACTTACCAAGTCAGAATCTTTGGTGCGTCTGTTTATAAGGCTAGATATTATCCCAGGAATTCGTTTTTTGAGGCAGAAATGGGGAACCCTAGTTTTTGCTGGCGAAGTATTATGGCAGCGAAGAGCCTGGTTTGTAGTGGGGTCAGGCGCAGGATTGGAAATGGTAAGACCACATCTATATGGGCACATCCATGGATACAGGATGATCAGGAACCTATGATACAGACAGAGATGCCTGTGCAATTAGCGGATGCGAAGGTTGTGGGGTTAATTGACCAGGACACTGGTACGTGGGATCATTCAACTCTTACTGATTTGTTCCAACCTATAGATGTGGAGAATATAAAGAGGATACCCGTTTCCCCAGAATATGACAACTCTTGGTATTGGCATGGGGACCCAAAAGGGATCTACTCAGTTAAGAATGGGTATAGACGCATTGTTGGAAACTATGAGCATAATGATGGATCTTTTGATAAATGGCTCACCCTATGGAGCCTCAAAATCCCACCCAAATGGAAAACTTTTCTATGGAGGGAAATTAGTGATATCCTCCCAACCACTACAAATTTGATTATAAAGAGAGTGGAGGTGGACCCAAATTGTGCTATGTGTGGAATTGTTCAAGAAGATACTATGCATGCTTTGGTGTTATGTGATTTTGCGAAAGCCATTTGGGAACGATCTAGCCTTCCAATCCCCAATATTGTGACGAATGTTTTTCATACTTGGTTCTCTGATCTCCTAAATATTCTAGACTCTAATGGAATATTATATGCAACAGCAATCTTGTATCATATTTGGAGAGCACGGAATGGAGCAGTATGGGATGCCGCTATGCCACGACCCACGAAACTCCTAGCCACGGTCACGGCAACCGTGGAAGCATAGCGCAATGCACGGCTGCCGTCCGCAGCTGCGACACAGCCACAACAACAGGAGCCTGTTGGAGGACTGCCACTGCCGCATGGTCTCACGCCCACCATACCCCCCAACACGGCGACAGTGCTACCCAAGACATGCCGCGTGGATGCCGGCTACCTTCACAACTCGGGTGCGGCAACGGTAGGGGCGGTTTTACTCGATGCAAATGGTGGATATGTGGCAGCATTCAGTGCCCCTCTTCCAGTTTGCTTCTCACCACTCATAGCGGAGGTGTTTGGGTGCAAAGAAGCGTTATCATGGCTTAAAAACCGGGGTGAAACATCAGTACATCTTTACACAGATTGCCTATCATTGCAACGATATCTTGTCTCACCCCGTCTACAGTTCGTTCGTATGTTGGTTATGCTCTTGATAGCTGTAAGTCTATTGCAACTTCAATTGATTTTTGTTCTTTTAGTTTCATACCTAGATCAGATAATTATTTGGCTCATGCGCTAGCATCCGCTGCGTTCCAGCAGCCTACTATTATGTATTGGGATCTATCCCCACCTGACATTATTGCAGCATATTTCTAATGAAAGCACCATGAAAATTTCAAAAAAAAAAAAAAAAAAAAGTATTACAATTATTTACAAGAAGCCAACAATTATCATAAAAGTCTAAAAATTCAAGGGCAAAATGGTAGCCATCAAGATAAAGAAATAAATCTTCAATTCCAAGATCTTACATCAATATATAGATATGCAACTTCATCAATGTATCTCTCGTGACATTTCACCGGCCTACCATGCATTCTCTCTCTCTCTCTCTCTCTCTCTCTATATATATATATATATATATATATATATATATATATATATATATATATATAAATTCAATAACCATTTTCAATTCCACTTATTTTACAGTCAAGGATCTTATTTATTTGTTTAATTTATTAAGAGAAAACTTGCTTAGCTTATTGCAAGCTATTTCAATAAAAGTCTAACTTTTAGTTTTGAATTTCTTGAACAAGTATTTATTTTATTTTATTATATACATACATGGTTGAAAAAATAGCTAGGCGCTCCTCGAACACTCACGGAGTGCCTAGGCATCCGTGTATTTATTTATTTTATTTTTTATTTTTAAAAAATGTTTTAAAATTTTTAACACTTAATAATTATAAATTATTTAATATTTTAATAGTTAATATTAAAATATTAAAATATTAACTTAAATATATCTAGAATTTTGAACAATTTAGAGCTTTTTTTTAATCGCAAAACAATATCGTTTTGAATGATATAACACATTAAAAAAAAAAAAAACAATAGCTAATCTGCCGACTAGGCGGCCTAATCGATGCCAAGGAGACCTAGGTGGTCAGTGCCTAGGCGGCCTAGAAGGCGCTTAGTCGGCTGCCTAGACCACCGATTTTGATGATACGCTTGGTGGTCGGCCGGTGCCTAGTGCCTAATCGGCGCCTATGCGAGATTTTTGCAACATCGATTATATATCTACATTGATGTACGCATGACAATAATCTTTTGATATATAATGTTTTGTTAGAATTAATATATCAAATAATATCTCCAACCACTACTCTATTATTTTCTTGTTTTTGTTTTTGCATTGTGGTTATGACACATAACAAGCTAAGTAAATAATACTGTTACAATCAAATAATGTAATTTAACATATGATCAAGTGTACATACATTTACTATTATGTGTTTATTCATTATTGGACAAAGATGGATTAGGAAGTAGTGTTTATGTTAAACAAACGAGGGCAGCTATAAACTGAACAAAAGGATTGTAAGGTCAATAGCACCAAGAGCAAAATGGTTGCTAGCACGGTGAGAATCTTCCAAGAAGCATAGATATATGACTTCATAAATTTCCCTGCCTTGACCTTCCACTTACCATTGTAGTACTTGTTCACATCTCCAATTGTCTTGTCTATTAAGGGCACTTTCGTCAATCTGATAGATTTGCTCATTCCATTCCATAGTTTTGCAACTTCTTCATCATTCTTCAAATGGTTCAAAAGAATTCCCTTCTCAGTTAAAACATTAGTATCGTTCTCAGAATCGATAATTCCATTCATTAACTCGGTGTAGCGAGTAAAGACTAATGGTCCACCTGCAATGCATGACTCGTAGGCAACCATGTTTCTTAACACAACTTGCGAGTTCACGTCTAAATTGATCACAGGGAGATAAAGCGTTGTAGTATTCGAGTCAAAAGCAATGGTCGAAATGCCTGAATCTGTAGGTGAGAACTGAACTCCTGACTTTACAAGTTTGTAGACAGATGGGATGCTAATCTCTTCCAATAATGGAGGTGTTTCAGAACCATCATCATCAGACTTTTTGCTTCCTTGGGTGGTCGGAAACAGGCGTTGCTTCAAGTTTTTAACCCCGGGAAGATTACCAATAACGTCCCATGGTAAATTCACAATTACATTAAGGACATCTGTGGGTACACTCTTAATCTTGGAAAGAATTTTCCAAATTTCTTGAACAAGCCTCTTGAGATTGCTGGAGTCACCGAGGGATTTAGCTTTGTCTTCTCCATCATCATCTTCATAAACAATATTTCCACTGCTTTGTCCTTCAAAATCTCGTGTTTCTTGGCAGGGTTCATCCATGTCCGGGACCATTACTTTGTACAGAAAGTCAAGCAAATGCGCACAGCCGTCTAGTGGGACTTTGGCCATGTCTTCTTCCCCAATATTCACCAACGGCGAAAGATCTTTGCACAGCCCCGACAACATGGTAAACAACCTCTCATCACCCAAATCCTTGGATGAGAATTCCCATTTCAGCAGTTTCCTCAAAACGAAAAGTGGGATTTGATTCTCCAGCATCACAATATCCCTTAACATCACATTGTGGGCCGATTTCCTCCCGGAAACATCGACCATATGCGACGTCCTGCCGGGGAGTCTGTCGGCCTCGATCACGCCTTCTTTCACCGCGTAAACGCATAGAAACTCGAGCAAGAAACAGGCGTCCATGATGACCATCCACGCCAAGGTTTCATCGTTGATACTCAAGTACTTGTCGTACGAGGCTCGAATCCTAGGCACGCGTTTCTTCACGAGCTTGTCAACGAGTTCTTGAAACTTGAGGCCTTCTGGGAGCAGTTTGGAGTACCTCTTGGCTGCGTCGAGTTTGTACTTCTCCATCTCGTAGAGCTCCGGGCGCCAGTAATGGTAGGGGCCGATGGCTACCTGTTGGGGCGTGTAGGAAAGCGGATCGGACGCCATTAGAACTTTGGGGACGTTGAAAATGGTAGCCGGGGTTACAGTGTCTTCTTCGAGTTCTTGGATGAATGATTCTTTGATGTGAATAATCCATCGAGTTTCGTCTGGCTTTGAGGCCGTGCGTGGTTGGAAACTGGACATGTTTAATTTGCTACGGTATATCCTCAGCTCGATCGATCAGGCAAATTAGAGAAGATAATATGATATAATGAATGGTTTAATTATCCCTACGGATTGGAAGTATAAATACTAAATAGTTTTTCCAGGTCATGAATAGTAGGCAAAAGTTGACCTTTACATAACCAAAGACATGATAATAGTCATCCAATAGGAAAATGAATTAATAACAAAAGATCGAGAAAATCAGACCTTTAACTAGTATTAGGAGAAATTCTATAAAAATTTTTAACAAATAAAAATTTAGAGAAAAGAAAATAGTTACTAGTACATTTCTTTAAGAGAGAGAGAGAAGGAGAGAGAGAGAGAGAGAGAATGAAGACATTAGTGTGGAAGTTTAAAATTAATTCATTAAGCTGTTCCTTTTTTTTTTTTAGAAAAGAAAAAACTAAGTTTTAAAATTAATATAATATAAATGGGTCATACTTGTATGAGACCGTTTTACGGATCCTTATATGTGAGACAGGTCAGGTCAATATGAAAATGTAAAACTTATACTGAAAAATGTAATAATTAGGAATAAAGTGTTTGTTACTTATAATGAAAAATATAATACTTTTAATGACAAATGTAATCATTTTGATATAAACGTATTACATTTTTAATCAAAAATATTACATTTTTCCGTATAAGTAATGTTGGCAAGTTTTTGTTACTTATAACAGAAAATGTAATATTTTTGAGGAAAAATGTAATACTTTTAATCAAAATGTAAAAGTATTATTACATTTTTATTCAAAAGTATTACACTTTCTCATATAAGTAATAAACATTTTATTCACTTTCAAAAAAAAAAAAATAAACATTTTATTCCTTATTAGTATTATATTTTTTAGTATAAATATTACATTTGATCTTAGCCTGACTCATCTCACGAATAAGGATACATGAGACGGTCTCATACAAGTTTTTGTCAACATTAATCATGAAATAGATTTAATAGTCAATAAATAATTTAAATATTATATTTATAATACAATTTTAGGTTAATTCAATTTTCGGGTCAGGTATAGGCAAATTTTTAACACTCAATATCCAAACTGAATTTATATTCAGACATACCATAATTAAAAATATTCAAACTGATACCTATCCAGATTCACTGGAAATTCAAAATTCAGTTCGGATTTCGAGTGTTAGTTTAAGAGAGAGAGAGAATGAAGATGTGTAAATGTAGTATAAGTTTTTCTATTATGACAATTATCTCAATTTAGGGTCATAGTTGAAAACTCAAAAAATAATTTTTCTTGAGTTAATACCCAAAATCGTCCTCGACTATAGTGGTTTTTCTCAATTTCGTCCTAAACGACTTTGGTGACCTAATATCGTCCCAGACTTTTGTGTTTTGCTCAATTTAGTCTCAGACTTTTGTGTTTTTGCTCAATTTAGTCCCTCATTTGTTATTCTGTCCATTTGGTGTTAAATAAATAGACAATTCAGTAATTTTAATATTGGCATCTCTTTACTCATAGACATGTGAACTGCAAAATCCCTTTTTTTTTAACGAATTACTCCTAGAATTACTCATAAAACTGCGAATATAAAATTTAATTTGCAGGTCCGGGAGTAATTCTGGGTTTAATTCGTACAAGAAAGAGGAATTTCGCACTTCACAAGTTGAAAGTAAAGAGAGATCAATATTGACATTACTGAATTGTCCCTTTATTTATCACTAATTTGACGGAATAACAAATGGAGGACTAAATTGAGCGAAACACAAAAGTCTGGGACGATATTAGGTCACCAAAGTCGTTTAGGACGAAATTGAGAAAAACCACTATAGTCGAGGACGATTCTGGGTATTAACTCAATTTTTCTTTTTTTTAAAAAAATTTATTTTACAGTATTTTGCTATCAATGGAAAATGGAATCAATAGAAAATATGTATTCCAGTCAAAAGAAAAATAACTCATTTTGGTGGAAAATGTCTTCTGAAATTTTTACTCGCAATACATTTTTTGGGTTCTTATCTTACGCTCAATTCTCTTTTTCTCTCCCTTTGAGTGGTATCAAATTGACAAGTTCGCCCACTGTATATCAGGTAATTATTCAAAGAGTTAATTCCAGAAATGGTCTTCGACTATTGACCTTTACAAATTTGTATCATCGACTTTCAAGTTGACCAAAATTAGTCCCTTAGCTATTGATTTTGCTTCAATTTTGGTCCTTATGTTAAATCTCAGTTAGTTGGAGGTTACATATGAAGGCAATAATGTAAAATTAAATATTTTATTCTTTGAGTTAATTCCCAAAATGGTCCTCCGACTATGGTCTTTTCTCAAATTTGTTCCTTGACTTTTAATTGCACCCAAAGTGGTCCTCCGACTATTAGTTTTGGTGTTAAGTGGGTGTTCAAATGAGGGGTAAAACTGGTAATTCAGTGTTTTACTATAATCAGATGACTACTTTGGGTGCAATTAAAAGTCAAATGACCAATTTGAACTATCTACTTAATATTTTAGAAGAAAATTTTATTTTTATGAACTATCTAGTTAATATAATCTAAAAATTTCAATTATGTATTATCGTATTTAAATTAATATAAAATACTTAGAGTTGATCTAATTAAATTAAAAAGTATTTATGAATATAATATTAATAGCGACGATATACAATTTATTCCAACCATTTTATATTTTATTATAGATATTCTTTATCACGTTTTGAAGTTTTTCTTTTTTTTTTTTTTTTTTTTTTGCCTCCACTGACCAACATTTTTTGTTCTGCCCCTATAAACTAATATTGATACAATGCTTTTTTATTTTTTTTATCTTTAATTTCTTATCCGTTTGTATATAAATGTTGTCTTTTTTTTTTTTAAATAATCAATGATTTATGCCTGTTATCCATTTTGTTGTAATTTTTCACAATAGTTTTGTCATTATATATATGCCTATTTATGATGATAGAAAATCAAAATCCAAATACATAATGTCAAGCATTCCTGAATAATAAAGAGTTAATCCAAAGTTAATGTTAGTTTGTACAACTATATATAAGTACTAAGCTAATAATCAAAATTATTATTTTAAGTTGTTTTTTTTTTAAATAATTTTCTAGCTAACAATTAAAGCGAAAAGATTGTTTATTTAGAAAATGAAAATAAGTACAAGAACAACCCCTTTTAATCAAAATGAGTACACATCATGTTTGAACTATAAAGAGAAAATTTCTAAAATGATCCTCCGATTATGACATTTTCTCAAATTGGTCCTTTGGCCTTTTAATTGCACCCAAAGTAGTCATTTGACTATAGTGAAAACCCTAAATTATCAGTTTTACCCTTCATTTTAACACACACTTAACACCAAAACTAACGGAGGACCATTTTGACTTAAAATTCAATAATCGGAGGACCACTTTAAATGCAATTAAAAGTCAATGAACGAATTTGAGAAAAGGTTATAGTTGGATGACAATTTTGGGACCACTTTTAATTTGACCAAAATTAATCTCTTAACTATTGATTTTGTTCCAATTTTGGTCCTTACGTTAAATCTATGTTAGTTGGAGGTTAAATATGAGGGCAATAATGTAAAATCAAATATTTTATTCTTTTCTACTTCATTTTTTTCTCCATTAGGTGTTTCTTATCCAATCAAATAATGAATTCCTTAACCAAATTCTAGTTTAGACTGCAACATCTCCTAGGAATTTAATTTTAACGAGGAGATAATGTCACATGGTGTCCTCCAAGTATAGTGGTTTTGCCACGTTTAGTCCTAAATTTTTAAATTGATCATCTTTGGTCCTTTGACTTTCAAATTTAATCATCCGTGGTCCAAGTTAACCACTAATGGTCCTTCAACTATTAAATTTTAACCAACCATGGTCCTTTTAAGAGGACTACGGCTAGTTAAATTTTGAAACTTGAAGGACCATGGGTGGTTAACTTGGACCACAAATGATTAAATTTGAAAGTCGAAGAACCGCAGATGGTCAATTTGAAAGTTTAGAACTAAACGTGAAAAAATCTCTATACTCGGAGGACCTCATACTTCTCAATTTTTCTATAGTTAATTCATTTTTTTTTTCTAATGTGGAATATATAGGTGCTCATTGTTTTTATGAAAAACTTTGAAAAATCTATTTGATATACCATTTTTTCTTCTAATGTCGAATATCAAATTAAAAGGTAGAAGGATATTTGCAGGTATAAAACGTTGGCTGCCAAATCTTTTGGGCTTCTTCATGCTATCTGGAAAGCCAGAAATCATGTGGTTTGGGATGCATTTGTTCCCTCTCCGATGGTGACATGGAGATCACTCGAAGCCATTTGGAGTTCATCGGTGGCAGCAACAGCAGGACAAAGCAATTCACCCAGGGCAATAGCAGCTACAGGACAAACCATTCTGATGGGGCTAGCTTGTTGCAGAGTTGTATTATCTGTTGTGGGTGAAATGAAGAATCATAGGCGGAGAGAACAAGAATATGCTGGTTCGACGGAATAGCTCAGGCAAGAAGCAAGTTTCCGGTGAATGTAGCTTTAAGCCGCTAACGTTCCCTCAGATTTACATTCCGACGAAGAAGAAATTAAAATGGCAAAATATTTGATTTTACATTTTTACCCTCATATTTAACCCCCAACTAACTGAGATTTAACAGAACGATCATACATATGCAGGCCATAAACCACCAATCGTTATACCCTGCACCACGGCGCACAGTGCACTGTGCGCCCCGCGCCTCCCAAAACGACGTCGTTTTGGTAGACGCGGTAGGAAATTGACATGATTATGTATATTTGTTTATACAATTATGTATATTTTTTATTATGTACCTTTTTATACAATTATGTACATTTTTTTTTTATACAATTATGTACATCCGAATCAGAAAATTTTTGTGTATTATGTTAAGAGTTGATGTGTATTATGTTAAAAGTTTATGTTTATTATGTATTATGTTAGATTATGTGTATTATCTTTTAAAAAATAGTATGTGTATTTTGTTATATAATTATGTACATTCATGTATACAATTATGTGTGTTCTAGTATAACATTATGTACATTTTTGAACATGAAATTTTTTCAAGGAAAATTAACTGCCAAACACTGGGTAGTGAAATTTCAAAAAAAAAAAAAAAAAAAATTGAAACGACGTCGTTTTGCATCTGGACGCACAATGCAACGTGCGCCGTGGTGCAGGATATAAATTGCCCATAAACCACCTACGATGCAGATTCTGGAGGCTCACGCTCGAAACGACCCGCCGGACATTAGAACCACACCCCAAGCAGATCTGGAGAAGTCCAATGATGCTATGGATGTGGATGCTCAACAAGTGAATGCGCAGACATAAAGGCAGTTTATCGCTGGCCCATCGGAGCGCCGCCATTAGTAGATAGATTTGGGACCTCAATTGGGCTTTGCCAGTTGCGGGCAGTTTTGCGGTAATCCTTAGTTTACCTCGGGTGAGGTGTGGTATGTAGTAAATAACGATGTTGTTAGCGCCCTATTATGGCGTCTTCAGTTGTAACTTGTAATAGTTCCTATAGCTTGTATACTTGGGTATCTACTTTTTTTTTTAAGATCTATAAAAAAAATACCTGATTAAAATATAGATTGAACTGGTAAGACCAAAGAATAAAAATCTTGATCCAGACCACAAAAAAACTAATTTTTGTTCTTCTATTACTTTAGTTAAGAGTTATTACATTAATCAATATCTGATTAAATATGAGTCAGGTTAGGGTGAGCTAAACAATAAAAAACTTGGTCCAACAAAACTGATATCCCAAGATTTTTTTTTTTTTTTAATTTCTTTAGTTCAAAACTATTATATTAATCAGTTTATGTATTTATGTTTATTATAATAAGTTACATTAAAAGCATAAGGATTTAATTCGTCACGCTTAACTAAAAGGTATAAGGATTAAATTCCTAATTAAAAAGGATTTTATTCCATCTTTAAAAAAAAAAAAAAACTATTTCATCTTATTGGTAATATGATTTTTAAGTTTGGATTAGTGCTTTAAAATTTTTGTTTAGATTTTTTTTGTTCATATTAGTGTTTTGGATGTCATTATATTAGGATCAATTGTTTTGATTTTTTATTTTTGTATTTTTAAAATATTTATTCTCATTATTATAGGGTCCATACATAATCAAACATGGATAATTATTCTAATTCCAACCTACTACCAAACATGCAAAATACTTTCACAAAACCCATATCATTATCAAGTATTTGATTCTCATTCCGATTCGCATGTGCAAACTAAACACACCCTTAGAAGTTTAGATATAAAAATAGTAAAAAGTTACACGAAGTTATAGAAACTTTTATAAATAACTACTCTGTATATACTAGTACTTATTTTACTATTATATCTACTATACTAATAAGAGTCATAATAAGTTAGGCCTATAATGTATAGAAAAAATGTCAGTCAAATTATTAAATCAAATGAATGGTTCAGATTGTTCATATTTTAATTTTTCCTTGAGATTTTCAAATTTATCTTTACAATCAAAGTTCCCTTAAAAATTATATTCTCCGTTAACTTACTCATTGATTTCAATAAGAAAGATCTTAGGTTCGAACCTCATCTCAATCAAAGATGACATAATTAGTACTCTATTTTACTCTTATTAAATTAAAAAATAATTTAGTAGCTACAACAAAAAATAATACATATGCATTTCTTTAATTTAGAATTATGTGTCGATACTGCCTTCATTCAAAAAAATTATTCATTATCAATAAATTAAATAAGAGAAATAATTCCATTAGTTATATTGTCTTTATTTTTCTCCAATGTAAAAATTATTTTCATTCAAATTCATCAATTGATTATATTCACTACATTGTCCCTACAATGTCTTTATTCAAAAAACAATTATTCATTATCAATAAATTAATTAAGAGAAATAATTTCATTAGTTATATTGTCTTTATTTTTTTCCAATGTAAAAATTCTTTACATTCAAATTCATCAATTGATTATATTCACTACATTGTCTATTATCTTTTTTGTGCACTATTTTTTAATTAAATATCAAAGTTATAATACAAAATAATGCTATATATTTATGTACCAAGTATTTTATTGATACCATGAAAAAATTAAAATAAATATAATTAATAAAGCCAATCATATTAATTACCTGAGGATTGTTGACAAGAGAGTATTCAAATCACACAACAAATTGAAGTGGGAAACTACCTCGCTATGTCCTTATTTGACAATCAGCAGTTAGTGGTTAGCGTTAGCGGATTATATTAGCGGATTTGACAAGCGAATTATATCAACAATGGGTAAAAAGATATTTGAAAAAATTAGCTGTTTAGATTAACCTGTAAAATGACCTAAGGGTATACATATAATAATAATAATAATAATAATAATAATAATAATAATAATAATAATAATAATAATAATAATAATAATAATAATAATAATAATTGTTTAAAAAAATAAAAATAATTAAATAAAAGAAATAAATTTTAAAAAAATAATAATAAAACATATGGGAGGCGAACGTTCGGCTCTCCTTAGTTTTGCCCCTTTTTCCACATCGGTGGGAAAAGTGGCATGGGAGCCTTGAGGCTCCTATAAAAGGAGCCTTAAGGCTCCAATTTAAAAATTAAACTTGCCCATTCGTTGATGGGCAAGCAGTGAGTCAACGAAACGGACTCTTGTTATTCAAGGAGTTGAAATGGCTCTACAGTAAATTATTTAAAATATATATATATATATATATATATATATATATATATATATATAGGTGTTTTGGGGAAATCATTCTAAAAAATGTTAAGTGACGTGAAAATATTGTAAATTGCAATGTTTGTATTTTCAGTGGTTTGGAACAAATTGTTGTTTCGAACTGTTGAATAACCAAACACTTTCTTTAGCATTTTGATCTTCGGGTTACATCATATTTACCAATCGTCCAATATCTTTGGGTTATATTATAATTAAAAATTTTAAATTTTTACTACATCTAAATTCCTTAAATTTGAAATTTCTTTATCCATAATAATTTATTCAATAATAATGGTTGAACTAAATGAACACCGAGCAAAACACCTAAAGGACTGATACCGTTGATTCATTCATATTGATATTGTATATATGTGCATTCATTAAATATATTAGAACCCTTTACAACAAAAAATACTTGGTTACTATTTAAAAAAAAAAAATAGTAACAATTATAATGAATCTCCTATATTACATTGTATTCATATACTATGAGTTTCATATTTAAATAAATAAATTCGATATTAAATTACTTATGTATGAACTTCTCATATATAATCTTGCATTGATGTACTTTCAAATATTTATTTAATTATAAACATTGGACATTAACTCATTCGCGCAATGCGCGTGTAAAACTAGTGTGTGTATGTGTGTGCGTGTGTGTGTGTGTATATATATATATATATATATATATATATATATATATATATATATATATATATATATATATATATCTAAAAACAAAATAAGTGTCAATACAAGTTATGTCCTTGATTTTTGTCCATTTTTTATATGCTAATAAATATATACATTTTGCTTTAATTGTTGTACATTTGATTTGTATTGGACAAAATCACCCTTACACCGTTATAACACCGTTAG
Organism: Ipomoea nil; assembly: GCF_001879475.1. Lineage (NCBI taxonomy): Eukaryota > Viridiplantae > Streptophyta > Magnoliopsida > Solanales > Convolvulaceae > Ipomoea > Ipomoea nil. The sequence continues at coordinate 593,973 of NW_017616542.1, forward strand.
TATTTAATATATCCACCAATCTTACCATACACCTACATCCATCATATCGTTTTCCTATTTTTAGTTATCATTTTATTAAAATTATCATATAACAATTAATTTAATTATAAATTATATTTTAATTAAATATTTATATGAATATTAAATTTTATATATATATATATATATATATATATATATATATATATATATATATTGTTTTGATCACTATATTCAAATATATGATAATTTAAAAGTATCATCACTTTAAAGAATTGCGAAACATAATTTTAACTAATTTTTTTAAATTTTGTTTCTTAATAATATTTAAATATTGGGCATAGGTTTTCGCGCATCGCGCATACAAAATGCTAGTGTATATATATATATATATATATATATATATATATATATATATATATATATATATATATATATATTTATTTATTTATTTATAAAAGGTGGGTCAGGTAAGGTTCTAAGCGGATTTTGTACATAGAATCCGAATTCAACTTAACCCATCACAAATTTACTTTTTTAAGGACATACTCTCGATCCACTACTCATTATCACCCACAAAAATTCGACCCATGCATGATGAATTTAGATGGATATCCACGGGGAGGAATGAATTGTCATCCCTAGGTGACACATTATGAATTGTCATCCCATTGGATACGAAACCTCTGAGTAATATAGGAGAAAGGTGCAACATTTGATTCACATTCTCATAAATAATTAATATCTTGTTTTCTTAAAATTCATACCTAACACAATTAAAATAATTTTTATAATACGAGAGGAGTAATAATCAATCACTTGTGTCTACCTAACAACAAAAGAAGACTTTACCATAATTCTTTGGTCAAGAATGCATGGCTGCTCGATCGCGGTCATCTCTATTAATTATATTCCAAAATAATTAATTTGCACGTGCAATGCTATTAATTTATGGGTGCGGACGGTAAATTCTATTCTTATGTAATAATTCGTAAATTACATAGGACTAAGATAAGTAAATCACATTAAAAAATCTTGTACAATGAACTAGAACAAAATAGTATTAAAAAAAATTAAACATGTGACCTTATAGTATGAAAATAATGCTTTGCACACTCAATAATCCTTTTCGGGGTCAATTTACACAGCTTGCCCAATAATGTTTATACCAAATTAAACACTAATGTATAATTTAAATTTTTGTAGGTAACTAAAGAAACCTGTAATCATTATTTAATAATGTGCATGTAATTTACGATACTTTAGTATAATAGCTGGCAAATCGTATACGAGAGCTCGCTTTAGGGAGATTTTGTGAGACGGAGTTGACCGAGATACTGTTAATAAGATTAAAACTTGTGACATTCATGCACAATGATCATGATTCACTCACTGGGTCAGAACTTAGCACAAAGGTAAGGTCATGGTCGACAATGATGATAAAGACTGAAAAAAGTGGTACCTACTTAAGTTGTTGCAATACTATCAAAATTTCCCTAAATACACATATCTTTCCTAATTTGAAATGAATATATAGTATTGTTTTTCTTCCCAAAATAATATATATTTTTTTACACTCATAATTCTTTACCAGGAATTCATCAATATATCTATATAAACTTCTTTTTCCTTTTGGGAATAATAAATTTATTTATTTATTTATTTATTTTGCCTTTTCATATGTTGAATTAGCAAAATATATATATATATATATATATATATATATATATATATATATATAGTGATAATAGAATAATACTACTTCCCCTTAAAGCAAGTCCATTTGCTTAGGTTTTTATTACTGAGTTTTTACCGTTATGACAAGGAAAGAGATAAGGAAAAAAAAAACAATGATGATTAACAGTTTATGCACCCAGATGGCGTACACACGCCATCTAGGCGTGGCGCAGTGAGGACCACGTGCAATTTGCTTGTTTTTTCTCTCAGTTTGCTCACTAAAAAACTAAAATTAGAGGAGAAAAAACTTGATAAAAATCCCTCTCCATTTGTTCAAAAACCACAGCCAAGTTTTTTCATATGAAAAAATTATAAGAAACCCACAAATATGGTTGCTCTTAGCTTCTTCATGTTTATCTCGTAATGTTCACCTCCAGTTTTAGCAGCAAAACACTTTCATTCGATGTATACCATTAATTGATTAATCTAACCCCGCATTAAAAAACGAATCTCATTATTAATCTATTATGAAAATAACTATTAATATATTACAACTAATATATTACCATGCAAGAAGGTGAATATTAAAATTAAAATTAAAATTTGATATCACTCAATATAATATAACTAGTAAATTACCTGTGCGATGCACGAACAAAATTTTGTTATTATATATTTAGATGATAAAATTAAAAATGAAATTATAATTAAGTATTACAATACTGCTTATCATATCATAATTAGTGTTATCATATCTTTACAATGTAAATGATTTATTGTAATTATTTTTCTTCCAAAATAACTAAACAACCTAATTTGTGATTATGACCATAAAAGGATGTAAAGTGTAAGTGTACAATTCTAGTACATGTTAATCTTTGTTTGGCTAATTTATTTAGAGTTGTGTTTATTAAATTTAATTAAGAATTAATTTAGTATAAATCTATTTTGGACCACTTGTTATCATCCAAAGTTAAATTGAGTGGATAGTATGCTTTGACAAATAAAAAGGAAGTCAGCAATATTACAGTGCAGCGCTTCAAATGAAGAATATGTGGCTGCATGTGGTTTATCGAGAAAAGAGGAAAGCTATTTTTGAGGATCAAGCGTGTGGATTAAGGATTAATCTTTGCTATAAAAGGGAAGTCACCCAAATGAGAAGGTTGCCGATTTGAACTGCTATTCTGAATACATACCTTCTCTACAAAGCTATCTAATTAAATTGCCTATATTATATGTTTTTAATTAAGAGTGCTTAAATCTGAGCTACATGATCTGTACCTGGTACTGCTGAAGCTTATTGTGAAGATTGTTATGGCATGCACGTTTCAGTCCTGAAGAGGTGTTAGGAAGGGTTGTAGTGGTAAAGGCTGTGAGCCGTTTGTAGTTACCTCTTGTAATACTCCTTGGTGAACATCTATAGTGGATTGGGCAGACGTGGGTTTCCCCGCAGACATAGGAGAAGCGCTCCGAACTGCGTAACAATTCTCTTGTGTTATTGTTTTATTTTATGCTTTCAATTTTCGTTATTTACGTTTGCTTAACAAATCTAATTAATGAACACGATTGTTGCATAACATAAAATAGTGTAGAAATATCAGTTACATCTTGCATTCAAGATTCACGGTGCAATTTCAATTGGTATCAGAGCCATCAGACTTAAATTATTAGTCTGTAGATCTAGCGATTCCGTGCCTCTTGAACTCAAGCTTTCAGCGGCTTTTATTGTTTGTCTGTTTTTTGCTCATTTGTTCGATCTCACGGGTTGTTGAGTGTTACAGAATGGATCGTGATAAGATTCTTCCCAGCTGACTGCTGACAACTACGCCTATTGGAAGGCTCGCACACGTACACACCTAAAAGCTCAAGGTGAAGCAGTGTGGCGGTCTGTGGTGACAGGTTGGACTCATCCTACCAAACCCAGTACTAGCATTGACGGAACGAAAGTAGTTAAACCTGAAACTGAGTAGTCTCAAACCGAAAAAACTAACGCTGGAAACAATGATAAGGCCTTAGATACGATTTACTCTCTTATGCATGAAAGTCAATTTTCAATAGTTGCAGGTATTGCTTCAGCCAAAGGCGCTTGGGAAGCTCTTGAGTCAACTTACGAAGGAACTACGTCGGTGAAATAATCAAAGTTGCAGCTGGTCCAGTCCGACTTCGAAGAGCTTCGGATGAATGAGGATGAGACTATCATAAACTTTCACACACGCGTACAAGAACTGGAAAATCGTGCGATGGTCCTTGGTGAACCGTTCTCGCAAGCGAAACTTGTTTAAAAAATCCTGAGATCTTTACCTCCGAGGTTCAGAATGAAAGTCACGGCTATCCAGGAGCATGATGGCTGGGAGAACAAAATGGTTACTCAGTTAATGGGAAATCTTAGAACCTATGAAATGGAAATCTTAACTGATCACTCGAAAAAAACAAAAAAATGTACCTTTTACCGCTGAAGAAAATAATGTTGTATCTGATTCAGACGAAACAGGTGATGATACAGTTGTCTTTTTGACTAAACAATTTTCTAAAATTTTGAAACAGGTATCCAAAAATTCACGCAACAGAAATCCACAAAGAGGAGCAACATCGTCCAAAGTTGGTCCCAAGACAGGTTTGTCAAACTTCAAACAGTCTGTCTCACGTCCAGGACAGTCCAAAGAAAAACCTAACAATAAAGGAATCAAGTGCTATGAATGTGAAGGCTTTGGACATGTACAAGCAGAGTGTGCCACCTACCTTAGACGCAAAAAGTCTATGTCAGCCATTACCTGGAGTGACGACGAGCCTGACATTGAAACAACTGGATCTGATGTTGAAGAAATCTCGGGTAACTTTTTCGCATTTACTGCACGTGTCGTTGGCTGTTCGGAATCTGTTGAAGGAGCTGACTCAGAGGGTGGTGAATATGTCTCCGCGGAAGACTTAGAACTAAATGCTTTATCTTTTGAAGTTGAGTTTAGTAAGTTGTATCCCAAATGCGAAGCCCTACGAAAAGCAAATCGTAAACTAGCTAGTGAGATAGAAATTGTAACAAATGCTAGCAAAGTATATCAAACTCAAATAGCTGATAGGAATGTACTGCTTAAAGAAGCGGCCGACCGAGAAGAGAAACTAAAACAAGAAGTACGGACCCTGAAGCAAGAGCTAAGCACCTACAAACGGCAAATCCAAATGATGGACACCACTTCAACACTTGACAAAATCCTTGATTCTAGAAGAAAAACATCTGCAAAATATGGTTTGGGTTTCACTTGAAGCAATTGAAAGGACAAAACGGTATTCATCAAAGCGTCTGGACATGATCCAGAGGACATTCCTGAATCCAGCTCAACGAAACGTACCCATGGTATAGTAAGGTCAAATAAGCTATATTATAAACTCTATAACCCCGTATGTCATTATTGCAGGTTACGCGGTCATACTAGACCCGAATGCTACTACTTCTACAAGGATCAAAGAATCGAGAAGTTCAGACACAAGAACATCCAACCCTTTACAAAACAGATTTGGGTTAAAAAGACTGACTATATTTTGTTTGTCTCTTTTCACTCTAAAAGTGCAGAAAGAGAAGAGAAATGGTACTTTGACAGCGAGTGTTCCCGTCACATGACAGAAAATGCCAAGTTCCTAAGTAATGTAAATGCCAACAAAGGTGAAGTTATCTTTGGCGACGGTATTAAAGGTCAGGTTACTGGCGTAGGCACACTAAATGTATTTGGCTTGCCAAAGCTAGACAAAGTATTGCTTGTCAGTGGACTTTACGCAAATCTTATCAGCATAAGTCAACTATGCGACCAAAACTGGAATGTGTGCTTCACCAAAAACAACTGCAGTGTTATGGAGAAAACAAATCAATGCGTTATGGAAGGTAAAAGGTCAACTGATAATTGCTATATTCTAACTAACAATATGTTCTGTTGCAGGTCCAGCATAGATGAAGCTGAGCTATGGCATCAAAAAATGGGTCATCTGAGTTATAGACTACTTGATAAACTTGTAAAAACAGACGGTGTTCGTGGCTTACCCAAGATGAAAGTCGAGTCAACCATCTGTGGTGCTTGTCAAGCTGGGAAACAGACCAAATCATCTCATCCAGCTCAACATACAATAAACACAAGTCATTGCCAAGAATTGATTCACATGGATCTCGTTGGTCCAACTCAAACAGAAAGTTTCGGAGGTAAGAAATACATACTGGTATGTGTTGATGACTTTTCACGTTTTTCGTGGGTAATCTTTCACAGGGAAAATTCCGAAGCACTTGAAGCGTTCAAAACACTGAGATTAAAACTCCAAAAGGAAAGAAATGAATCCATTATTCGAATTCGAAGTGATCTCGGCAGGGAATTCGAAAACAAGTTGTTCGATGACTTTTGCAATCAATCAGGAATTACTCATGATTATTCAGCTCTAAAGACACCACAACAAAACGGAGTCGTGGAACGGAAAAATCGCATCATTCAAGAAATGGGAAGGGATTACCACAAAAATTCTGGGCAGAGGCTGTAAACACCGCATGTCACATCATCAACCGAGTCTATCTTCGTCCATGCACAACACAAACACCGTATGAATTATGGAAAGGTAAGAAGCCGAACATTAAATATTTCACATTTTTGGCTCACTGTGTTTTATTTTGAAGGATAGGAATCCTGTTGCAAAATTTGAACCAAAAAGCGACGAAGGAATTTTTCTCGGTTATTTAACAAACGGCAGGGCCTACCGAGTATACAATAAGGTGACCAACACCATCATGGAGTCCACCAATATCGTAATCGATGATCAACCAAGTGAGATTGTTGAAGTTACCCAATCTGACTCAGTGACAGAACCTGATGCAAACCGTCCTAAAACGCCTGACTCTGATACTCCGGAACCAGATCCAGAGCCACCTGCCTCATCACCCATATCAACACAACCTGAACCAGAATCAGAGTCAGAAAATGAACAAGACGACATTGACATTCCAACTCGCATCCAGAAAAATCACCCTATACAAAATGTCATTGGAGATCCCAGTTCAGGTGTGAAAACTAGAGGGAAACCAAAACGCGACTATCTGCAACTGGCCGGCTACGCCTGTTATACTTCACAGATCGAACCAAAGAATATCAAAGAAGCCTTGACTGATGAACACTGGATTAAGGCCATGCAAGAAGAACTGGGGCAATTCGAAAGAAACAAGGTATGTACCCTAATTCCTAAACCTAATAATGTCAATGTTGTAGGTACCAAGTGGATTGTTCGCAACAAAACTGACGCAGCCGGCAACATCGCTCGAAATAAAGCACGACTTGTAGCCCAAGGGTATTCCCAAATTGAGGGAATTGACTACGACGAAACGTTTGCTCCTGTAGCTCGTCTAGAATCAATCCGGCTACTTCTCTCTATTGTCTGTGCTCTAAAAATCAAGCTCTTTCAGATGAACGTTAAAACAGCCTTTTTAAACGGCTATCTCACGGAAGATATATATGTAGCTCAACCAAAAGGGTTTGTAGACCCACACCATCCGGATTATGTATACAAGCTACAAAAAGCCCTATACGGTCTAAAACAGGCCCCGAGAGCCTGGTATGAAAATCTTGCCCAATATCTACTTCAGAACAATTACAAACGAGGAGGATCAGACAAAACCTTGTTCATAAAACAGTCAGATAAACACATAACTATTGCACAAGTTTATGTTGACGACATTGTTTTTGGATCCACCTAGACAGGTGAAACGGACCAACTGGTCAAAGTCATGCAACAAGAGTTTGAAATGAGCATGATCGGTGAGCTGACGTACTTTCTCGGATTACAAGTCAATCAGTCAAAGGAAGGGATCTTTATATTCGAAGCTAAATATGCAAAAAATCTCTTATCAAAATTTGGTCTTGAATCGGCCAAAGATGCTCGTACCCCTATCTCAACGACAACCAAATTATTCAAAGATGAAAACGGAACTTCTGTTGACTTCACCCTGTACAGAAGTATGATTGGCTGTCTACTATACTTAACTGCTAGTAGACCAGACATCATGGTAAGTGTTGGGATGTGTGCACGTTATCAAGCAGATCCAAAAGAGCCACACCTGAAGGCGGTAAAACGTATTATAAAATACGTTAAAGGTACGCTTAATTATGGCATTTGGTATTCCACTGATACTAATCTTAGTCTTACAGGGTTTAGTGATGCTGATGGGGCTGGAAACGCCGACGACAGAAAAAACACGTCTGGCGGGTGTTTTTTTATCGGAAAAAATTTAGTCGCCTGGCACAGTAAAAAGTAGAATTCAATCTCACTCAGCACTGCAGAGGCTGAGTATATAGCTGCGGGTAGTTGCTGTACACAGCTACTCTAGATGCGTCAAATGCTTTCCGACTATGGTTTAGATCAGAAAAATATGACACTTTTTTGCGACAACACCAGCGCAATCAACATCTCCAAAAACCCGGTTCAACATTCCAGAACGAAGCACATAGATATTAGCCATCACTTCATTCGTGAACTAGTCAAAGAGAAAGAAATAACTTTATATTACATTTCTACTGACAAAAGCCTAGCAGATTTATTCACAAAACCATTAGACAATTCGTGCAGCTCTTGGAGTTTGCAATCCCACGACCAAATCTCTTCGATCAGGTATCACAATTTAAATTTTTTTTCTTTCTTTCTAACAGTTTTTATTATTTTTTTTGCAGAATCAGATCAGTATTTTTTTGTTATTTTTCTCACCGTATGCTTCTTCGAAAAATCCAACGTTAATATTAGCTCAACTTACCTTATAATCCTAAATCTCCTAAAAATTACCTTAGAGTTTCAATTCAAAACAAATTCCTAACTCTTCTCCTACTCACACTCAATACCCTAAACATAAAAGGCTACATCTATGTCTTCTAGCCATCACATCTCCACACGCCATTTGAGAGAGTTATCACCTCAACATTTATTTTTTTTTGTCTTCCTTCTCTTGCCTCCACTACCCGAGACCACATACCACCATCTTCAACCTCTCATCTTCTCACCATTGTTACCAATGTAAGTTCAATCATGGAAAATCCGTTCGTCACCTTCGTATCTCCATCTGAAAGGGCACATCTCCTCCGGAAAATTATAGATGTTGATTCTCCAATCTCTCCTAAGGCTACTGATCGGGTTCTTGCCACCATCAAGCAAAACCTTTTTCTTCTTGAAGGTCTCACAGACAAAGAGAATCGCCAGTTTCATGTTCTTGTCCGCCATATCACCGCTGCACCATGGCCGATCCCTACCGAGACAGCAGCTGCGTCTGTTCCACCTCTACCCGAGACAGTGTCTCAATCGCCGTCCCAAACTGTAGTATCTCCCTTGTCTCTTTCTCCTCTAGAACATGTTCATTCTTTATCTGCCTCTCGAAAGATTGATTTTAATGTCTCTATGCCTGTGCAATTTGTGTCTTCTTTACCTCAAAATGAATTCAATGCTCTTTCTTTGCCTTTACCCGGAGATCCTTATGACCCGGCTACACATAATTTACCTAGGGGAACTGAAAATTTAGTAGCCTTCTCTGATTTTGTGCATTCTTTGCCTTCTCATTTTTCTATCCGGAATATTGCTCAGCATATATCTGCCTCTGTGTTACTCGTGACTTGTTCTGCATTCTCTATTCATATATCTATTCATGCCCCTCTCTCACAACCGGAGCATGCTCCTTTATCTGTTTCACCTACCCATGACTCTATCCCCGTTATAACTGTCCCTTTATCGAAGCCTTCCCGGAAAGGGAAAGAGAAATTATCTATTTCAGGTATTGCTGAGAAGAGAAAACTGTCTAATTTGGATGATGTTGAAATTTTTTCTGAAAGCAAACAACAAAAGAAGGGGTCCACACTGCCTCCTCGGATGACTAGGTCCCGCTCTGTTGCTGAAACTCCGGCTGTCCCTATTCCATCAGGTTCGAAATCAAAAGGGACCAAAAAGTCTTATAGGCCCATTCTTCTGTCTCGTGCGCTGTCATCCGAATGGAAAGTCCATGTCAACCGAGATTTTATTCTAGAGAAATCAATCAATGTGGAGGAGTTAACTGAAAAATGCAACATTATTCCCATTCTGAGATATCAACACCTTTTTGCATCTCTTCAACAAGTTGGGCCCTATTCTGCCTGGTTAACTGCCAAGTTTTACACCAACCTTACTATGGATACGTTTACCAAAGATTCAGCACATTTCCAACAGGTGTTTATTCGGGATAAGTGGTACCCGTTTGGACCGGCAGAAATTAATGCCTACTTGGGAACTCCTAATCATCCAGCCGTGCCTGATCCCAATCCCCACTTATTAGTTGCGGCCTTGACGCACAACAAAGAAGTTTCTTGGCCCAATAATGGTCTCAAAAGTTTGAAGCTCACCACGGTTTACATGGTTCTTCTTTGCCTTGCGTAAGCTAACTGGATACCGACAGTCCGGCATCACCTTGTCTGAGATCAGCTGGTAGCACTTCTTTACAAAATCAGAAACAGGCTCTCATTCAATCTTGGAGCTATTATATTTTCGCATCTTAAGTCCTTTTTGAAGAAGAAAGAAGCCAAGGTTCATCTCCCATATCCCAGTTTGATTTTTGGTGTTCTTCAGGAACATGGGTTCAAGCCTTATATGAAGTTGTGACTGCTCATGACAATGTTTATCAATATGATGACCGTCTCACTCAGAAAGACCACTATGATGATCGTGCCTCGCTCTCTATGCTCCCTAGCGTAGCTACGGAAACTCCACCTGTATCTGCCCCGGCATCTTCCGCGGATACCATCTCAGCTTCTATTCCCGGTTCCCGGGCCATCCCAAAGGAGCCGCAGACTCTTGTGGATCATCGACAGATAGTGGTTACCCTTGAAGCCTCTATTGCTCAGATTCAGCACTCGGTACCCTCTCAACAAGTCACTATTTCTGGCTTCGAAAAGTTTTGTGATGCTCAACTTCAAGAAATCACTCACAGGGAGAATATTCATGCCCGCATTCTAGCAGATACCGGCGCTGGTTCTTCCGGTTCAGAAACTGATGATGATGATGATGAAGATTCAGTTTCAGGCACCCCATCTGCACATTAAATCTAATCCACTATAATGATGTTCACCTTGTTCGGTTTGTCATTTATTTGGCAAAAAGGGGGAGTTTTGGAGTAAGGGGGAGTACTGGAGTACTGTTAAGGTATGATACGTTGTTTTTGGTAAGTTGCTTTGGAAATAAAAGGCTCACTAAGTTAGGGGGAGTAGTAGTAATTATGGTATTTTTGGATGATATCTAAATGACTGCAATGACTGCAAGTGGTATATGTTTGGTATATTTTTGAACTACTACTCGTATGAACAAGTATTATGGTAATCTCTTATCTTTGATTGTGTTATGATCTACTGCTCATCAGCTTCTATTATGTTTGCTCTATTCGTGTTTGTGGTATTCTGGTTTCTCTTCAAAGGATAGTCAACAACCAATGGTTTTGATCAGGTATATTGGTGGCATGTGGTCCAAAACGAATTAAGTTTATTTTCTTTAATTTAACTTTTGTTCAGTACTTATACTAAGGGCTTCAAATAAAACTGATCTGTTCTTGTTTCAAATTTTGCCCAAAGTATTAGATACTTGAGTTTTACCAAATAAATTGCCAAAGGGGGGGGGGGGGGGGGGGGGGATTGTAAGTGTACAATTCTAGTACACGTTAACTTTTGTTTGGCTAATTTATTTAGAGTTGTGTTTATTAGATTTAATTAAGAATTTAGTATAAATCTATTTTGGACCACTTGTTATAATCCAAAGTTAAATTGAGTGGATAGTATGCTTTGACAAATAAAAAGGAAGTCAGCAATATTACAGTGCAGCGCTTCAAATGAAGAATATGTGGTTGTGGTTTATCGAGAAAAGAGGAAAGCTATTTTTGAGGATCAAGCGTGTGGATTAAGGATTAATCTTTGCTATAAAAGGGAAGTCACCCAAATGAGAAGGTTGCCGATTTGAACTGCTATTCTAAATACATACCTTCTCTACAATGCTATCTAATTAAATTGCCTATAATATATGTTTTTAATTAAGAGTGCTTAAATCTGAGCTACATGATCTGTACCTGGTACTGCTAAAGCTTATTGTGAAGATTGTTATGGCATGCATGTTTCAGTCCTGAATAGGTGTTAGGAAGGGTTGTAGTGGTAAAGGCTGTGAGCCGTTTGTAGTTACCTCTTGTAATACTCCTTGGTGAACATCTATAGTGGATTGGGCAGACGTGGGTTGCCCCGCAGACGTAGGAGAAGCGCTTCGAACTGCGTAACAATTCCCATGTGTTATTGTTTTATTTTATGTTTTCAATTTTCGTTATTTACGTTTGCTTAACGAATCTAATTAATGAACACGATTGTTGCATAACATAAAATCAAGTAGAAATATCAGTTACATCTTGCATTCGAGATTCACGGTGCAATTTCATAAAGTTATTATGTAAAGAGTGAATTCCATTTTTTATCCTAGATTTATAGGTGTTAGTCTACTTTTAGTCATTTTTTATTAGAACATCCACATTTGGTCTTAGTATTATTGTGGCATGACAATATTTGGTCCTCCGTCAATAAAATTGTAGAAATAACGTTAAATACAAGGGTATTTTGATCTTTATGTTTTACAAAGTGGGTTGATCCGCTATGTTTTTACTTTTACTTTTTTGAAAAAAAAAAAAAAAACTGATTTAAAGGTCGAAATATCCTTGTATTTATGAGAATTTAAATGATTTTGTTGATAAAGGATCAAAAATGGTCTTGCCAATATAATACTAGGACCAAAAGGGGATGTTTTGAAAAAAAAAAAAAAAAAAAGACTAAAGTGGAATGAAACCTATAAATCTAGGACCATAAATGGAATTAACTCTTATGTAAAATATTATAGAATGGATTTGTATTTTTTTTTTAATACTACTGACTCTATTACAATGTAGTATATGTCCATACATACTTTCTCAACCTATTGAAGTCTAAAGAGTCAATGCCCTGCTGATGTTCGAGCATGTAACCTCTCATTTGGGAGAGCCACAAAGGTGCGATTGAGCTATGATGTGTATAAAATCACCGTAGCTTAATACAGTAGAATGACTGGTTGACCGATCGTAGAATATTACCGGGAACCTCTTAATTACAATGCATAGGTAGGTGAAAAAGTCCTCTCTCAGATAATAAATGAGGTATATATAGAGGGTCTAGGGAACAGGGCCCGGCCCACCGGCATGACGGGCACGTGACGCTCATGCACCGGGTGCCGTGGGGGCCTGCACACAGCCGCGCACGTAGCGAGCAATCTCTGACGGCACCAGAGCCCTCATCCTAGCCAGACCGTCCCGGGGGTTTGCCCGGTCCGACTACCCGGTCTTTGTCGAGACCCGGGGACTAGCAGCCGCTTGGTGCCTTTGGGATCATCCAACTGGGTGACCGGGGTGGCCAACGGCGCAGAAGCAGGGTCGGGCAGATGACACGTCTGGCGCTCTCCATCCCACGCTGCCCAGTCGCGGGTTACCGTACGTGCAGGGTATAATCCCCTTCAAGCTACAAGCTGGGCGGTGTTTTGGATTTAACTAATTAGGAGAGCGAAGTGAAAATTGAATTGCAACTTTGATAATTAAAGAAATTTGGGAGAAAGTTATAAAATTAATGGAGGAAGGAAAAATTTTGCCCACTTCAATGGTGGTGCTTGATTTGACAAAAAATTGATGAATTTTAGACAAAAAAAAAAAAAAAGAATCATGAAAAGAGTAATTCTATTTGCACCACCCAATTTGCTATTTACACCACCCTATTTAATAGGTATAATAGCTTTATAGGTGGTGCAAATAGAAAAGTCCACCATCATTAAATGTGATCAAATATTAATATTTATTATTCATTTTTTTACCATCAAAATATTAATTAAAAAAAAAAAAAAGATGAACCCACCCGTCACCTTCTCCGGTGAGAAGGCGACCACTGGGCTGCCTTCTCTAGGGGTGAGCAAAACTTCGGTTAACCGCCCGATAACCGAAAACCGATAACCGAACCGATCGAAAAAATCGGTTTTCGGTCGGTTTCGGTTATTGAACTAAAAATATTTTCGGTTTTTCGGCTTTTCGGTTTTTTTACGGTTATTGGGTGTCAGTTTCGGTCGGTTAACCGATAACCGATATATATATATATATATATATATATATATATATATATATATATATATATATATAATATTTTTAATACTTAATGTTTTGACCTATTTTGACTTGCTTCTATAATCGTGCTAATTACCTACAGATCTGTTTCAAAGAATAGGCCTAAATTCCTAATTCTCTTTCAGATCTTTTATTTTGTTGGTACGCAATCGGCAATCCACTTTCATATCTGCTTCAGAGCTTATGGTAATAGCCCAAATCGCCGTCAATCTGCTGCTTCTCGTCTTCTCTATGGTGCCACGCTTCATCTTCCACAGCTACAACTCACAGACGACGCAATCGCGACTGTGACCGCGACGAAGGTTCTCCACAGTCATCTGCTCCTCAGGCCCTCCGGCGACACTCCGGTCAGGCAGTCTGCGACTCTGCAGTCAGTACTCCCTCACGCCTCAGTCTACTTCTATTCTCTTATTATAATATTTGCGTTGGGGATCATCAAATCCCTGTCCACCTAACATTGCTTGAAGTTGTGGATCATCAATTCATCATTTTCTTGTTCGGTTTTTCGGTATAACCGATATAACCGACCGAAACCGACGGTCGGTTTTCGGTCGGCTATAACATTTAGTTCGGTCGGTTTCAGTCGGTTAGGACACTCTAAAATTCCCATCGGTTTTTCGATTTTTCGGTCGGTTATGTAACCGACCGACCGTTTGCTCACCCCTAGCCTTCTCACCGGAGAAGGCAGCAAAGTTGAAAAAAAAAAATTCCCGTCACCTTCTCAGGTGAGAAGGCGAGGGGCTACCTTCTCACCGGAGAAGGCAGCCCACCTAGTCGGATTGCCTTCTCACCGGAGAAGGCAACCCAAGTAGAAGCCTACTTGGGTCGCCTTCTCTGGTGAGAAGGCGATCCACTGGGCTACCTTTTCGCCGGAGAAGGTGATGTTTCTTTTTTTTTTTTTTTTTTTTTTAATGTTTTAATTAATAAATATTGAATTAATAAATTATTAATTGCAAGTTTGATCAGGTGGTGCAAATAACAAAATGTACCCTTATTTGGCTATTTACACCACCTATTAATTATTAAAAGTTGTCACTTTTTTACAATTTTAAGGTATTTTATATTCATTTTTGGTCAAAGAATTGTGCAAATAGTAACACCCCGTGAAAAATATGAGCTTAATTGTAATTTATTTTTAATTTATTTCTTAAATAATTAGATCAAAAATAAATATTGGACTTTTTAAAATTGAAACCCCTATGTTGTTGGGTATTGTGCAGGGCCAAAAACTGGCCCAGGCTACAAGCTGCTTGGATTATTGTTAATATTTAATAGATGAAAGATTAAATATGTCCCACTAGAGAATTGAAATTAGGTTCACCTTTTGATTTTACTTCTCCCAAACCTTTTGATTTTACTATTTAGTCAACTTGTCGTCCATGATATCTTCGACAAATTATACTGTGTAATCGGTGCACACTGTTACAAAATGATGCCGTTTTAAATATAAAAAAAAAAAAAATTCATTATCGTTTAGAAATTATGTCTTCGCATTTAACATTCTATTCTCTCTTTGTAATCGCACAATTTAGAAATTATGAATCTATTGTATTTAAATTATGAATCTACGGTATAGAAATTATGAATTTACAGTATTAGATTTGTGAACATGTGATAGAGCTATATGTTCATAATTTTATAAATATATGTTCATAATTTTATAAATATATGTTCATAATTATAGAGCTATATGTTCATAATTTTCGATGTTCATATTCTCAATTGTTGAACTCCATATCACAAATCACAGAACTATATGTTTATAATTTGATAACTATATAGTTTAGAAATTATGAATCTACAGTACAAATATTATGAATCTGCAGTATAGAAATTATGAATCTACTGTATAGAAATTATGATTCTACTGTATTTAAATTATGAATCTACGATTTAGAAATTATGAATCTACAGTATAGATTTTATAAATCTACAGTATAGATATTATGAATTGGAACCGTGCGCAGCTTACACGGTGCACACGGTTGCACAACATAACGTCCCGATATCTTCTGGTGGCCTTGACTTTCTTATCATATTTGTGTAGATTTTTTTTTTTCGTGACTAGCAACATAAGAGAATGGATTAGTGTTAGTAGTCATCTTGTCGTCCACGAAACACACAATCACTACTTGAGAGTATATATATATATCATAAATATAAATTGCACTAAGAAGATATCTTGTGTGACGAACTTGATTAGAAGATGTTGACAAGAATCGAACTATCGTAGTTTTTAGGTACGAAAATCATTATTCACCCGCTCACATTTAATTTGTATATAATTTCTTTCTTTCTTTTGGATGCCTGATTAATGAATTGAAGTGACTATGATGAGAATATAGATTGTATTGTATTGAATAGCAAAGTCTGAAGATACAAATATAAAGACACGAAATAGAGTTCTAGTCTAATACGAATAATGTAGTCCTAATACTCCCTCTCAAGCACAAGGTTGGCTAGCCAAAACATTGAGCTTGCGACGAAGTAAATTAAAACGTAAAGACAAAAGAGGTTTAGTAAAAATATCGGCTAATTGATCTTTGGTTGAAATGGAGTGAACTTGCAACTCCTTCTTAGCCACTTAGCTTTATCACGAACAAAGTGGTAGTCGATCTCAATGTGCTTCGTGCGAGCATGAAACACTGGATTAGCACATACGTAAGTAGCCCCTAGGTTGTCACACCACAGTTTAGGCGCAGAAGTGGGTGGAAAGCCGATTTCCTTCATTAGGGAAACGAGCCATGTGACCTCAGCAAAGACATCAGCCAGTCCCTTATACTCAGCTTCAGTTGAGGAACGAGCCACAATTCGCTGCTTCTGAAATATCCAAGATTGCTTCCCAAAAACACAGCAAAACCACTAGTCGACTTTCGGTCATCCGAATTGCCAGCCCAATTCGAGTTAAAATACGCATGAATGTCAAGACAGTCAGAACGAGATATATGAAGGCCAAGGTTGAGAGTCCCATTAACATACCGTAGAACTCTCTTTAAGGCTGCCCAGTCTGCAGTGGTGGGAGCATGCATGTGCTGACACAAACGATTAACAACATAAGAGAGATCAGGACGGGTTACCGTAAGATACTGTAGAACACTTGCAAGACTGCGATATTGAGTGGGATCAGCATATGGAACCGCAGCGTCGTCCACGTCTTTGGCTGAAATAATATACTGAAGGTACATTATTTTTATACTGAAGGTACATTATTTTTGTATTGAAGGTACATTATATAAAATAATGTACCCTTAGTATATTAAAAATGTACTTTCAAAAATGTGCTTTATGTACATAAATAATGTACCCTTAGTATATTAAAAATGTATTTTTTATTTATGGTTCACACAATTGTGTGGACCATGGTCCATGCAATAATGATTGAACTAGGAAGGAATTATTTAGATGGGTTTGGGCTTAAGCTTGGGCTGGCAAAACTTCCAAAATAAAAACCAACTTATAAATGGTAAATTATGCTATGCATCTGTATGCACCATGCATGGTGCATACATATGCAGAAACGACGTCATTTTATTAAAAACGCGCGTCTCACCTTAAAAAAAAAAAATCAGTTTCGATTCCCAGCAACAACATTATATTCTGCATAATTTGAACT
The DNA here is from genome assembly GCF_001879475.1 of Ipomoea nil. NCBI lineage: Eukaryota > Viridiplantae > Streptophyta > Magnoliopsida > Solanales > Convolvulaceae > Ipomoea > Ipomoea nil. Next base: position 611,429 of record NW_017616542.1, read on the forward strand.
ATATATCCAGAATTAATGAACTAAAATTCCAGAATCGATGAACTAAAATTCCAGAATCTATGAACTAAAATTCCAAAATCTATGAACTAAAATTCCAGAATGAATGAACTAAAAATCCATAATGAATGAACTAAATATCCATAATGAATGAACTAAATATTCAGCATGAATGGGAAAAAAAAAAAAAAAAAAAAACAGATTCAATTCACGTCTAAATATCCATAATCAATGAACTAAAATTTCAGAATCTATGAACTAAAATTCCAGAATATATGAACTACAATTCCAGAATGAATGAACAACATAATGTTATTGAGGTGAATCGAAACTAAATTTTTTTTAAGTGGGATGCGCGTTTTTAATAAAACGACGTCGTTTTTGCATCCGTATGCACCATGCATGGTGCATACGGATGCACATCATAACGACCCCTTATAAATGCTAAAAATAAAATAAAATACTAAAGCCCAATAATTATTCACAAATCTAATCTATACTATATATAAAAATAAAATCATAAACTTTAACTTCCAGCCAATTCCTAAAAAATCTCTTGTTCTAATAAAAATATATTGTTTTCTATTTTCTATTCGTACTATAATTCTAAGTTAAAATTTCTATTCTAATATTATAAAATAGTGTAATACAATTCCTATTCTAATCTATACTATATATAAAATCAAAATCCTGAACTTTAATTTCCCCATCCAATTCTTAAAAAATCTCTATTTCTAATAAAAAATATATTGTTTTTTACTTTCCTATCTTTCTAATAAAGATATATTGTTTTCTATTTTCCTATCTTTCTAATAAAGATATATTGTTTTCTATTTTCCTATTCGTACTATAATTTTATGTTAAAATTCCTATTCTAATATTATAAAATAGTTTAATACAATTCCTATTCTAATCTATACTATATATAAAAACAAAATCCTGAAGTTTAACTTTCTGCCCAATTCTTAAAAAATCTCTATTTCTATTAAAAATATATTGTTTTCTACTTTTCTATTCGTACTATACTTCTAGGTTAAAATTCATATTCTAATATTATAAAATGGTGTAATATAATTCATATTCTAATCTATCTATACTATATATAAAAACAAAATCCTGAACTTTAATTTCCCTTTCCAATTCAAAAAAAAAAATCTCTCTTTCTAATAAAATATATTGTTTTCTACTTTCCTATTCGTACTATAATTATAGGTTAAAATTCCTATTCTAATATTATAAAATAGTGTAATACAATTCATATTCTAATCTATACTATATATAAAAACAAAATTCTGAACTTTAACTTTCCGCCCAATTCCTAGAAAATCTCTCTTTCTAATAAAATATATTGTTTTCTACTTTCCTATTCGTACTATAATTCTAGGTTAAAATTCCTATTCTAATATTATTAAATAGTGTAATACAATTCATATTCAAATCTATACTATATATAAAAACAAAATTCAAAATTTTAACTTCCCACCCAATTCATAGAAAATATCTATTTCTAATAAAAAAATATATTGTTTTCTACTTTCCTATTCGTATTATAATTCTAAGTTAAAATTATTATAAAATAGTGTAATACAATTCCTATTCAAATCTATACTATATATAAAAATAAAATCCTGAACTTTAACCTTCCGCCCAATTCTTAAAAAATCTCTATTTTTAATAAAAATATATTGTTTTCTATTTTCCTATTCGTACTATAATTCTAGGTTTAAATTCCTCCTCGAGCATTTGACTAATACAATGAGTTTAGGCCATAAAATGCTAGAGGGTGGATTTTACTTTTATATATATATATATATATATATATATATATATATATATATATATATATATATATATATATATATATATAATATGTAATAATAAAATAAAATTACAACAACAACAATAATAATAATAATAATAATAAAATATGTAATAATAAAATAAAATTACAATAATAATAATAATAATAATAATAATAATAATAATAATAATAATAATAATAATAATAATAATAATAATAATAATAATAATAATAATAATAATCCAAACAACATTTAAATTTAAAAAATAAGGAGGAGGAGGAGGAGGAGGAGGAGGAGGAGGAGGAGGAGGAGGAGGAGGAGGAGGAGGAGGAGGAGGAGGAGGAGGAGGAGGAGGAGGAGGAGGAGGAGGAGGAGGAGGAGGAGGAGGAGGAGGAGGAGGAGGAGGAGGAGGAGGAGGAGGAGGAGGAGAAGAAAAATGACTACCATTTGTAAATGATGTGGGATCATTTTTATCCCACATCAAAAATGTTAGGAAAGAGGAGCTCTTGAGGTCGTCTTATAAGCGGAGCAATGCTACTCTTACAAATATAATTATTTGCCCATTAATGTGGGCAAGTATTAAGAAGTCAAAAAACTCTTATTTAAGAAATATTAGCTTAATGACTTTTTGTTGGTCCCAAAAGAGGTAAGGTGAAAGTCTAGAGGGGGGGGGGGAGGGGGGGGGGGTGAATAGACTTTCAAACTTTTTCGCACAATATAACAAAAGGTAAGCCAGAGATAAACCAAGACTCTTAACTAGATTGTTAGAGTCCGGTGCACAGCGGAATTAAATAAACGATACGGTGTTTGTGTAGATCGTGTCAAGATTATTGACGTGAGAAGCAAGCAAGAGCAGTAAGTAAAGAAAGCAGTAAAGAACACAAGGCAATTTATAGTGGTTCGCGAGGTGATGTAATCCTCCTACTCCACTTGCTCTTCTCAAAGAGCCAATTCACTATATCCACCACTTCTTGGTTCCAAGATACAACGAATTCCGTGATCTAGTGCTTTGATCACCAAGCCCACACTAATCACGCCCCGTGCCTCCAACACTGCTGCTTCGGGTTTCACGTCGCCGCGTTACTTTCCTAGGATTTCGCAACTCCGTGCTACTTTCCCCCCGTCTTCTACGATCCGGTAGAAACGTATCTTCCGTGATCTGGTGCTTTGATCACCAAGCCCACACCAATCACGCCCAATGTCTTCCCGACACTGCTGCTTCGGATCTCACAACTCCGTGTGACAATCCAGGATTTCACAACTCCGTGTTACTTTCCTCCTTTCCCTTGTTTTGCTCCAAAACAAGTTTTGCCTTGCTTCCAACTTTGAGATTCTGTAGATGATCTTCGTTGATGCGCTGAATCTCTTGAAGTTGATGAAGATTTCAACACTCTTGGATATTTCTTTTCTAAGCTCTGTATCACTCTGAGTGTTTATCTCACAAAAGATATATCAATTTAAGCTCCTGAGATGGAAAGCTTTCTTTGAATTTTATATGCTCTGTTTAGCTCTGTATTCTTGCTTCTTGCTATTTGCTTCTACTTTCCTCAGCTTCAATCTTCATCTATTTATAGCTGGTAAAGAGAATCCGTCCGTTGGAAAGAAACGGTATCATTTTCGAATTTTGCTTAGCTGTATAGCCTTTTGTCAGTAGATAAGATAACGTTGCAGATCTTGTCAGATATTTCAAATTGAGCTTGAGGTTTCAGCAAAAATGGCGTCCCATGAATCTCCATCTGGTGTAGATCACGCCTCTTGGGATTTTTATCTTCAAAATATATTCTCCAATATAATCCCTTACTAGTTAGACTAGTATTTTTGCTCCTGTAACTTCTTATCTTCCTCTGTTTTTCGTGTATCTGGGTCTGTATACTGCTTCCAGATTTCATCTCTGTTTTTCGTGTATCTGGGTCTGTATACTGCTTCCAGACTTCATCTCTTCAATTGACTTGGAAATCTCTTCCCTTGTGAAACTTCATCCCTTTCTATTTTGGGAAATGAAATCTCTATCCCTTGCTAGATTTGTCAATTGAATTCTCATCTCTTACTTGATTTGGAATTGCAATCTCATCCCTTGCAATCTATATCTCCAATTGAATTGAAGCCTTGCAATCTATATCTCCAATTGAATTGAAGCCTTGTAAATTTCATCCCTTCAAATTGATTTCCCTTACCAATTTGAACTTCAATTCTTCTGATGAAATTGCATCCCTATTTCAATTACGGGGTTCCAATTTGTTTGGTTTCAATTACGGGGTATCCAATTTGTTTGGGATACCAATTTGAGAAACTGCATCCCTTCAATTGTAAACTTCATCCAATTTGTTTGGTTTCAATTACGGGGTTCCAATTTGTTTGGGATACCAATTTGAGAAACTGCATCCCTTCAATTGTAAACTTCATCCCTTAGTCAATTTGGAAATCTCATTCCCTCTGATGAAATTGCATCCCTATTTCAATTTCGGGGTTCCAATTTGTTTGGGATACCAATTTGAGAAACTGCATCCCTTCAATTTCGGGGTTCCAATTTGAGAAACTGCATCCCTTCAATTGTAAACTTCATCCCTTAGTCAATTTGGAAATCTCATTCCCTTTGACTTTGCAAATTGCATCCCTTGAAATCTCATCCCATTGACTTGCAAATTGTATCCCTTCGGCCAAACCATCGCCTCTTACTTGATCAGATGGAATTTTAACTTGGCTTCTTTAAAATATGTGAGATGTGAGATTTGAACCTGTAACCTTGCACATAATATTTCAAGCTTCTACCATCTCGTCCGTACAACCTATTGGTCATCTTCTTGTTCCACTTGGTGTACTCCTTTCTTTCCATAGATGCTTGATCTTCAAGATAGCTTCATGCAAACTTCTAGTCACGTTCTTTCTTCTTCGGGATTTCTTGAGGGATTTTCTCAAATTTCATACGCATACATCTTCCTCTTCTGTTTGCCATTTTCTCTTGACAAATTCTTGATTTTTGACTTGATATCTTCTTCATCCATTTCCTCAACTAATGAATTTATTTTTCCATTTCTTGGTCTAAGACTCGACTAGTCTAATAAAATAAAATTGGGGATCTACGAATTACAATATGGCTTATCAAAATCTATTACAATTTATTCCTAACAATTTCCCCCCTTTTGATAATGCCATAACCTATACTCAAACATTGGCTTTAAGTCTTTGAAAAATATTTTTATTTTTACTCAATTTTATTTCGACAAAGCCAAGATGAGTTTGACAAAAATAATTCTAGGGAAAATAAAACTTTGTGAATTAATTTAGACAAGTCCTATACGCATCCTTGATTAAATTTTTAATCAATTTTTTTATCTTTATCAAAATTTTGCATGCGTTTAACAACTCTTGTCTTTTGATTCACCAACTAATTACATGATAGCCAAAAAAATAAATCATAAACAGACTTAGATCAGACCAAGGGAATTTTTATTCATATTAGTCGAAAGAGGAAATATTGTAGCTAGCCAAAATCATAGAAATTTAAAACATCATATTTCTTGAGGAATATATGCTTGATTACCTTCTGGGTTTCTTGACTCCCATGTCAGCTTTCAATATATCCTTGATATGTTCTCTCATCCTGCAGATATCATTCTTGAACTTCTCACATTCAAATTTCTTAGTCACATTCCCAGCCATGTAGTGTCCAAAGGCCTCTTTAATGTTGGTGCCCGGAAGAGCTCCGGCTTCCCACCAAATTATGCATTCTTCAAAGCTTCTTTGGAATCCCAGACTTTCACCATTATTCTTGGTATAGTCTCTGAGCTCATACCACATTTCGGTTTGCTTTCGTTTCGCTTCTTCTTCTTTATTCTTGTCCGAAATCCATTGAGCTTGATCAGCTTTTGGCCATCTTTTCACCATACTCGGCACATTCTCGGATGTCCAGACTTTCTGCGGTGTTAAGGTTCCTTTTGAGCATTCGAACCAATCTCGAGTTTCGGCCACTTTTGATGAACTTGATCCAAGACTCGGATTTGTAAATTGAGCGAAACCAACTTGGGATTGTTGACCACGTCCTCGTCCACGGCCTTTCGTAGGTGCGGCGGTCTGAGCTGGTTGTTGTGACTGATTTCCAATGATAAATTCATGTTGTTGTAAAGCTAGATGATTGAGAATTTCTTCCCCCCTTATGGCATTATCAATCAAAAAGCCAAGGGATTTGGAATCTTACTCTTGATTGGCTTTAACAATCTTAACTCCATCATCTGTTTTGAGAGAAACATCCTGCAAAACAGACAATTTATTAGCCATGGAGGATAATTCCACCTCAAGGTGATTTATCCTTGTTTCTTGATCTTGTATGGCTTTGATTTGTCTCAGGTGTCTTTCACTGTTGATTTTCTCTGTGGCTTCTCGTTCCTTCTTCATCAGCTGGATGATCTCCAATAAACCTTCAGTGAGATCTCCTTTCAAATGTCGTTCGGCTCTTTCAATTTTTTTCTGCAAAGTGTTTTGATACTCCAACAACTCCTTCAAATTTGTTCGTGTGTTCTCAAAATGTTGTAGAGAGAGATGTCCTTGCTCGGTGAGAGTACTTCCGATTTTCTGACACACCATATCACTTGATTCAGTGACTTTTGCAAACAAAGAAACCAATAAATCATCTTCATCTTCTTCTCGGGTTCGGCCTCCTTGCATATTCAAAGAGTGTAAACTCTTGAATAAATTCCTTCTTGAATCTCCAAGAACCGGATTTTCGGTGAGTTGCAAATTCTCTTCTGGTGATTCGGCTTCTTCAAGATGATTTTCCACTTCTTCTTCAATTACCTCTGTTCTTGAAATAAGCTCTGCATTTAAAGTAGCTTCCAGAGAGGTATCTTGAAGTGACAATATAGGGGTGTTATCGTGTACTGGCACTTCATGTGAATATTCCCCCCCCAATTGATGGTCTGATTTCACCATCAATTTGGTCTCTAAATTCATCCCTTGTAGGGTCCAATTTTTTTTTGACTTTTGACCATATAACGTGATGAGGAAGTTTTGTTCATTTTTGGTCCTTTTAAATGGGGTAGGAAATACGATTTGTTCCAAACACAGCCAACCAAACATTTTTATTTATTACTCCTTTAATCAGGAGTACAAGAGAGAGGATCACAAGAGACATTCCTTTTTGACAATACAACCACATCAACTGCGATTAGTAGAACAACATTCATCTTCACTGTTGTCTTCGTCAGTATGTGGAGGAGATGGGCAGTACCCTGGTCCGGAATCTTCACTGTGCATGTTCGAGCTTGAGGACGAGTACGTTGCATTGAAGAACCTCGTGTAGTCCACAGGTGGACGGATGCAGGGATTCACCGGTGGAGGAGCAGATGGCAGAACGAGTTCTGGTGGTACTGGTGGTAGGTCAGGTTCTGCGGCCGGTGGTGCATCAAACTGAACTGGTGGTGCAAGAGGTTCATGAGAAATTCCTTCAAAGCCCGGTGGTGGCAACACTGGTCCGAATGTCAGCTGCTTCAGATAGTGGATGTACTCGGTGTTGCTCATGTTCATGATTTCCTGGTAGATGTCCGGTTGCACAACAGGTGAAAATTTCAGAAAAGGTCCTTCAGATTCTTTTGACTTCTGTGGTTCGGCTAAGCCTTGACACGGTGGTGGCAGGCTTTTCTCAGCATCTCCTTCTTCAGCATAGATAAACCCTGGTTCTCTTGGTGGTGAAACAGGTGTATATTGTTCAGGGTCTTTTTCCTCAGATACGACAAGAGGGTCGTTTGCAGTATCTCCAACCAGATGTCCTCCAGCCTCAGCCCTTCTGGCTCGCAATTTCTGGAGTCGCACTTGATTCCAGATTCTCTTTGATGTTCTTCTTTCTTCATTGTTCTTCTCCTTCGAAACCATTGTTCTTCCTGCAAAAAAAAAAAAATAAAATGCACTGCTTGCACGGTTTTTGGATTGCCGATATATATAGGCGGAGAATCGTCTGAGATCTTCAGGGATTATGGTCGACAGTTGGGTTCTGAACAGGTATGATTGACATCCATTAAATTTGGATGAATCTCTATTGGTTGAGGAGGACGGTGCTAGGAGGAGATTAGACAAGTAACTACTAGTGTTTAAGAGAAGATTTTATCAGATTTGAGGCATGGGTGACGATCGGGTTCTTCGAGGGAGAGAGGGTGTCGATTAGGATTAATGAAGGGATCTGATTTTGTGAGAGGGTGAGATTTTTGTGGGATTTAATTCATGGGTGGAAGTTTAAGAGGTATAGATTTAAGAGGTGAAGAGTTTTAATGGGATTGGGTTTATGGGGTAGAGGTTTAAGGGGTGGAGGTTTTAAATCCAATCTGATCTCTTCCATCATCATCTCAAAAATATATAAACGTTAGATGTATCATTTATAAAAATATAATCACATAAATATAATCACACATAAATTACATATAATCATACACAAATATTTCGGGTAACTCACAAAATTTTGAAACATATATGAATATTAAAAAATAAAGCAATTAAAACACATCCATATATAAACAAACATATACACGGTAAACTCCCAATTAACTTTAACACAGATTTAGAAAATTAGACAAATTTCAATTAGTCACCAAAATTAAACATACATAAATATGGTAGTTTCTAAAACACACAAATAATCAAATAATCAAATATTTAGAAACTAGTCAATTATTTTAGATACCAATTAACATAAACTAATTAAAAACATTTAGTAATTAAATCATAACATCACAAATAGGCACGGCATTTTTAACATAAACAAATAAGTCATAAAACACGTATTATGCCATGACTACAATTAAAAACACATAGATATGCGATTAAAACAAATAAACACAAAAAAAAAAATGAATTGCATGGCACATATTTTCACGTTAAATTTTACATGCAATTTTATAAGTAGATACTAAACACATTGAACTAAATTATTCATGCAACTTTCGAATAAATATATAAACGTATATAAAAAAAATAAATATATGAGCACAAGTATCAATTTAAATCATGAGATTAAGTCCAGTGATACTTAGCTCATTTCAAGCATTCCCAACTTATGCCTTAAAGTAGAAAATCTCGTTTCGCATAAAGGCTTCGTGAGAATATCTGCAACTTGGTTCTCCGTAGGGATATACTCGATTTTTAGATCTTTCTTTTCAACATGATCCCTTATGAAATGATGTCGTATGTCGATATGTTTGGTTCTTGAGTGAAGCACTGGATTGTGGGTGATAGCGATTGCACTTGTATTGTCACAAAATATGCTAACATCGTCGCAATTCACTCCATAATCCTTCAATTGTTGCTTCATCCACAAAATTTGAGCACAACAACTTCCTGCAGCAATGTATTCGGCCTCGGCGGTACTAGTTGCGATGGAATTTTGCTTTTTGCTAAACCAAGAAACAAGCCTTCCTCCCAAGAATTGACACATTCCGGAGGTGCTTTTTCTGTCTATTTTACAACCTGCAAAATCCGCATCTGAAAAACCAGTTAGCGTAAAATCTGTACCTTTAGGATACCACAATCCAACATTGATTGTGCCCTTCAAGTATCTTATGATTTTCTTTGTTGCGGTGAGGTGGCTTTCTTTTGGATTTGCTTGGAATCTTGCACACACTCCCACAGCATAAGAAATGTCCGGCCTGCTTGCAATGAGGTATAGTAGTGAACCAATCATTCCTCTATACTTCGTTTGTTCGACATCTTTTCCATCTTCGTCTTTGTCTAGCCTTATTGATGTACTCATAGGAATTTTGATCGATGATTTTCCATCAAGGCCAAACTTCTTTATCAAGTCGCGGGTGTACTTTGCTTGATTGATGAATATTCCTTCCTTCAATTGTTTGACTTGTAAGCCCAAGAAATAATTCAATTCACCCATCATGCTCATTTCGAATTTATTCTGCATAAGCTTCGAAAATTTCTCACACAAAGAATTGTTAGTGCTTCCAAAAATAATATCATCAACATATATTTGCACTAATAAAATATGATCACCATCTTGAATTCTAAAGAGAGTTTTGTCAACAAGGCCTTTGGTGAATCCACAGCTTATCAAGAACATTGACAAGGTATCATACCAAGCTCTAGGTGCTTGTTTCAACCCATACAATGCCTTTTTAAGTTTGTAGACTTTATCACCTTCGCCTTTTACCTCAAAACCTGAGGGTTGTTCGACATAAACTTCTTCTTCGAGTAGTCCATTCAAGAATGCGCTTTTCACGTCCATTTGATAAATGGTGAAATCTTTGTGTGCGGCATAGGCTAGGAAAATCCTTATAGCTTCGAGTCTGGCTACCGGTGCAAAGGTTTCATCAAAATCTATTCCTTCTTCTTGAGAGTATCCTTTTGCAACGAGCCTTGCTTTATTCCTAACAATCACGCCTTCTTCGTTTGCTTTGTTCCAGAAGACCCATTTAGTTCCTACAACATTGTGGTTCATTGGTCTTGGAACAAGTTCCCAAACGTCATTTCTTTTGAATTGATCGAGTTCCTCTTGCATGGCGTCAATCCAACTTGGATCATTTAGAGCTTCGTCCACTTCTTTTGGTTCAATCTGTGATAGATAACATGTGAACAATGCTTCCATGGTAGATGATCTTGTTTTCACGCCATCTCGAACATTTCCGATCACTAATTCTGGTGGGTGATTTTTGAGCCATCTTAAGTCTGGTTCAAATGGGTGCATGGTACTGGGTGGATTTACTGGTTGAGAAGAGGTAGCACTGTTTCGAATTTCTGCTTCATTTTCTAGATTTCCAACTTCTCCAGTAATTGCATCCAAGGGCTGATTTGCAATTTCCACTTCAACTTCATTCCTGGGTTGATTAGCAATTTCAATACCAATTGCATCCCTGGGTTGATTTGCAATTTCAATACCAATTGCATCCCGCATATCATTTCTTACTGGATGAGATATGGGATTTTCTAGAGAATTAATTTCCAACTCATCCATTCCCTGCAAAATATTTTCTTCACACGTATCATCAGTATCACAAAAATCAATATGACACTTGTTACCATTTTGCTCAATATTTTCGCCATTTTCGTCCAGAGCATCAATATTGACGTGTGATTTTTCATCAAATACCACGTGTATGGATTCTTCAACCACCATTGTTCTTTTGTTCAACACTCTGAATGCTTTGCTGGTAGTCGAATATCCTAGAAAAATTCCTTCATCTGCACGATCATCAAAAGCTTTTAGATGCAATTTATCATTAATATGAATAAAGCACTTGCATCCAAAAATATGAAAATAACCAATATTTGGTTTTCTCCCTTTATATAGCTCATATGGCGTCTTCTTGTACTGCTTATGGATCATGCTTCGATTTTGCGTATAGCAAGCAGTGTTGATAGCTTCCGCCCAATATCTTTTCGGGAGACCGGCTGCAGTAATCATCACTTGTGCGGCTTCTTTAAGCGTCCGGTTTCTTCTTTCGGCAACACCGTTTTGTTGTGGTGTTCTAGCGGCAGATAATTGATGAGAAATTCCATGTGAATTGCAAAAAGCTTGTATAACTCCATTCACGAACTCGGTTCCACGATCGGTTCGGATTTTTGATAGTTGCAATTCTTTCTCATTTTGTAGTTGCTTCAACAGCTTCGGCAACACTTGTTCAACTTCATTTTTCTTCTTGAGAAACACGGTCCAAGTGTACCTGGAAAAATCATCAACAACAACAAGAGTATATTTCTTACCACTTACACTTATTGGATCAACCGGTCCAAATAAGTCCATGTGTAGCAAGCTTAGCGGTCTTGATGTTGATTCGTGCGTCTTAGACTTGAATGATGATTTGATTTGCTTTCCGCGTTGGCATGCATCACACACTTGGTCCTTCTTGAAGATAATACTTGGTAGTCCTTCAACTAGATTTTTCTTTGCAAGCTTATTGATGGTCTTGAAGTTTAAATGGTTGAGCTTTTTGTGCCATTCCCAATTTGCTTCATTCGAATTTCTGGCCATTAAGCATACTGAATCTTTGCTTGTGCTCCAATCAACAATATACATATTCTTTCGCCTTTTTCCAGTGAGCACAACTTCATTTGAGAGCTCATTTTTTATTAGGCAATTATCTTTGGAAAATTCCACAAGATAGCCTTTATCACAAAATTGACTAGTGCTCAACAAATTGAATTTTAGGCCTTCAACAAATGAAACATCTTCGATCTTCAAACCATTTCTTTCAATTGTACCAACTCCTTTTGTAGTTCCATAATTTTGATTTCCTCCAAATATAACTTTTGGTCCATCGATTTTCTTGAAATTCACTAGACAAGATTTATTTCTAGTCATGTGGCGTGAGCAACCACTGTCGATGTACCAAACATCCTACAAAAAAGATTAGTTGGTTTTAGGTACCCATACTTGCTTGGGTCCTTTGCTGTTAGTAATTTTTGGCAACCAAACCCACCTTGATCCTATTGAATTAAGATAAGGCGGTTTGTAACCATTTGAAACACGATAATCATAATTAACTTTTGAAAACATTTTTGGCGCCGGGTTTTGAAAAACATTTTTATACTTGGGCACCTGGGAAGAGGATTGTTGCTTTGGTCTATAAGAAGCATTAAAACATGATTTACACAACCAATCCTTTTGAGTGGAATAAAATCTTCCATCTCTATTTCTAGAAAAGCTTCCCTCTTTTCTAAAAATTCTTTTTGCACTTGACTCTTTGGCATATCTTTGCTTGAAGAATCTTTGTAGCTTTGCCGTAGTATTGAACTGTTTCGGCCTGTCAACATTCAACTTTGCTTTCTCATGATAGCCAAGTTCTTGTCTCATTGTGCTATACTGACTTTTAACAAATTTTACCACTTGCACTTTATTGGTTAAAGGAGTAGTAAGATTAGTCAGTTTCGGAGGGGTTTGAGAACATGTGGAGTCATAACCGATTCCGGTTCTATCTCCTGATGGCTTTTGCATATTTACCATTTTATCCATAATTTTGGACGAATTAGTAAACGTAGCAATGGTAGCCCGAAGGTTATGTTCTCTAACCTCTCTTGATTTACACTCTTCTTGAAGTTGTATATTTTCACTCTTCAAGTTACTCACTTCAAGTAAAGCATCTTGCAATTTTTTATTCATCTCTTCTTTTTCAAGAATTAGAATATTATTGCGCTCCTTGAGTTGAGGATGAGTGAGCATAATCTCTTGACAATCTCGCATTAGACTGCCAATAGATTCACGAGAACAAGAGGAATTAACAGAATTGAAAGAATTAGATGTTACCTCTTCTTCCTCTGCTCCAAGAGCCATAAAGCACTCTTCACTTGAACTCAACTCAATTGATTTGCATATTAGAGCCGTGTCATCTTCCGAACTTGAGCTTTCATCACTTGATGACAATCCATTCGACTCATCATTTTTATTTGGTTCATTGCTAACGAGAGCTTTTCTTTTGTCGCGCTTGAACCTTCGATCTTTGCTTTCGGATTTATTCGGTGTAGATTCAACATTTATGCCTTGATACTTGCTAACGATCGGATACGGACAATTTATTTTGAAATGTCCGGGTTTGCGGCAATTGTAGCATAAATTGTTGTTTTCTTCGACTTTCTCTTCTTGTGTCGTGCGAGAGACGAATTTTCCACGAGCAGAATTTTTGTTGTCTCCTTTTCGCATAAACCTTTTGAACTTTTTCACAAAAAGAGCAAATTGTTCGTCAGTTATAAAATCAATATTATCTACTGACCTGGAGGTTGACGGTTGTTCGGCCATTAGAGCTGGATTTCGAATTTCATGAACTTCATCATCTTTGGCCTTCATTTCGAACTCATATGCTTTAAGATCACTAAATAATTTGTCGGTTGACAATATTCTTAGATCTCGGTGATCTCGCATAGCCGTAACCTTCATATCCCAAGTAGATGGTAAGCCTCGTAGAACTTTGAGATTAATTTCCTTTTGGCTAATATTTTTGCCAAGGTCATTAATTTCTCCAAGGATTTTGATCATTCGAGCTTCCATATCAACAATGGATTCGTTTGAGAGCATTTTGAAGTCCTCGAACTTCTTCATAGCAATAGTGAGCTTGTTATCTTTTTCTTGTTCATCTCCTTCTCCGATCTTGATGAGAGTATCCCAAATTTCTTTTGCACTTGTACATTTTCGCACTTTTGGGAATATTGTATCATCAATGGCTTTGAACAGAATATCTTTGGCAATGTTGTCAAGATTGTTCCTTTTTCTATCATCCGGCGTCCATTCCGGTTTTGGCTTTGGTACGAATTGTTGAGCATCCGGTGATAGAAGAAAAGCCGTATTCACTTTCAATATTTCGATCGGTCCGTTGGAGATAACTTCCCACATTTCATCATGTAAAGCAGATAGATGAACCTGCATACGAACTTTCCAATCATCAAATTTATCAAGCGAGAATAATAGATTTTGAGCTAAATCTTTATTCATCTTCTCGATGGATACGAGAGACAAATAATCCAATTTACACACACTGGGTAAGATGGATCTGCCTAGCAGTCAGAAACAAGGTTGACCCAAATAGACAACCTGCTCTTGATACTAATTGACTCAAATAGGCTACAGGCCTTGATACCAATTGTTAGTATCGATTAGAGACAAATTCTGACTCGGATAGGCACCTGCTCTGATACCAATTGTTGGTCCCAAAAGAGGTAAGGTGAAAGTCTAGAGGGGGGGGGGGGGGGGTGAATAGACTTTCAAACTTTTTCGCACAATATAACAAAAGGTAAGCCAGAGATAAACCAAGACTCTTAACTAGATTGTTAGAGTCCGGTGCACAGCGGAATTAAATAAACGATACGGTGTTTGTGTAGATCGTGTCAAGATTATTGACGTGAGAAGCAAGCAAGAGCAGTAAGTAAAGAAAGCTGTAAAGAACACAAGGCAATTTATAGTGGTTCGCGAGGTGATGTAATCCTCCTACTCCACTTGCTCTTCTCAAAGAGCCAATTCACTATATCTACCACTTCTTGGTTCCAAGATACAATGAATTCCGTGATCTAGTGCTTTGATCACCAAGCCCACACTAATCACGCACAGTGCCTCCAACACTGCTGCTTCGGGTTTCACGTCGCCGCGTTACTTTCCCAGGATTTCACAACTCCGTGCTACTTTCCCCCCGTCTTCTACGATCCGGTAGAAACGTATCTTCCGTGATCTGGTGCTTTGATCACCAAGCCCACACCAATCACGCCCAATGTCTTCCCGACACTGCTGCTTCGGATCTCACAACTCCGTGTGACAATCCAGGATTTCACAACTCCGTGTTACTTTCCTCCTTTCCCTTGTTTTGCTCCAAAACAAGTTTTGCCTTGCTTCCAACTTTGAGATTCTGTAGATGATCTTCGTTGATGCGCTGAATCTCTTGAAGTTGATGAAGATTTCAACACTCTTGGATATTTCTTTTCTAAGCTCTGTATCACTCTGAGTGTTTATCTCACAAAAGATATATCAATTTAAGCTCCTGAGATGGAAAGCTTTCTTTGAATTTTATATGCTCTGTTTAGCTCTGTATTCTTGTTTCTTGCTATTTGCTTCTACTTTCCTCAGCTTCAATCTTCATCTATTTATAGCTGGTAATGAGAATCCGTCCGTTGGAAAGAAACGGTCTCATTTTTGAATTTTGCTTAGCTGTATAGCCTTTTGTCAGAAGATAAGATAACGTTGCAGATCTTGTCAGATATTTCAAATTGAGCTTGAGGTTTCAGCAAAAATGGCGTCCCATGAATCTCCATCTGGTGTAGATCACGCCTCTTGGGATTTTTATCTTCAAAATATATTCTCCAATATAATCCCTTACTAGTTAGACTAGTATTTTTGCTCCTGCAACTTCTTCTAATATCTTCCTCTATTTTCGTGTATCTGGGTCTGTATACTGCTTCCAGACTTCATCTCTTCAATTGACTTGGAAATCTCTTCCCTTGTGAAACTTCATCCCTTTCTATTTTGGGAAATGAAATCTATCTATCCCTTGCTAGATTTGTCAATTGAATTCTCATCCCTTACTTGATTTGGAATTACAATCTCATCCCTTGCAATCTATATCTCCAATTGAATTGAAGCCTTGTAAATTTCATCCCTTCAAATTGATTTCCCTGTACCAATTTGAACTTCAATTCTTATGATGAAATTGCATCCCTATTTCAATTTCGGGGTTCCAATTTGTTTGGGATACCAATTTGAGAAACTGCATCCCTTCAATTTCGGGGTTCCAATTTGAGAAACTGCATCCCTTCAATTTCGGGGTTCCAATTTGAGAAACTGCATCCCTTCAATTGTAAACTCCATCCCTTAGTCAATTTGGAAATCTCATTCCCTTTGACTTTGCAAATTGCATCCCTTGAAATCTCATCCCATAGTCAAATTGGAAATCTCATCCCATTGACTTGCAAATTGTATCCCTTCGGCCAAACCATCGCCTCTTACTTGATCAGATGAAATTTTAACTTGGCTTCTTTAAAATATGTGGGATGTGAGATTTGAACTTGTGACCTTGCACATAATATTTCAAGCTTCTACCATCTCATCCGTACAACCTATTAGTCATCTTCTTGTTCCACTTGGTGTACTCCTTTCTTTCCATAGATGCTTGATCTTCAAGATAGCTTCATGCAAACTTCTAGTCACGTTCTTTCTTCTTCGGGATTTCTTGAGGGATTTTCTCAAATTTCATACGCATACATCTTCCTCTTCTGTTTGCCATTTTCTCTTGACAAATTCTTGATTTTTGGCTTGATATCTTCTTCATCCATTTCCTCAACTAATGAATTTATTTTTCTCTTTCTTGGTCTAAGACTCGACTAGTCTAATAAAATAAAATTGGGGATCTACGAATTACAATATGGCTTATCAAAATCTATTACAATTTATTCCTAACACTTTTTATTTTAGTTTTTTTTTTTAATTTATTATTTATTATTAAGGGGATTTGGGAAAGATTAACAAAAAATGTCTATGTGTTATTTTTATTTTTAGCATTTTGGAGTAAAATTGCTGAGTTATTAAATAATATTTTTGGTGTTTTGATAATATTTATGGTGTTTTGATTAAAGACAAAATGTTAAAATGGCGAATTTGTTAAAGTATTGGCAAATTTGTCAATAATCAAACAAGGCCATTATCTAATAATAATTATGCAATTTAACAAATTAATTGTATAGATATAAAAGTTCGTTTGGAAAGTAAGAAAATAATTTCTGAAAAATGAGTTATTTTTCAGAAAATATTTTTCTTTTTAATTTTTGGTTGCACATCAGAAAATTGTCTAAAAGAAAATGTATATTATTATTGTTATTATTATGTAATAATGTAATAATAAAATAAAATTATAATAATAATAATAATATTAATAATATAATAATAATCAAAACAAAACTATATACAAAATAAAATTAAAATTTAAAAAAAATAATAATAAAAGACAAAGCGGAACCAAGAGCTCCACACCGAAAATGTTTGGAAAAAGGAGCTTTGAGCAATGCCCATCTTCCAAACATAATTGATTGCCCATCAACGTCGACAAGTATTGAGAAGCCAAAAGACTCTTATTTAAGAAGTCTTAGTTTAATGGCTTCTTATTTTAGTTTTTCTTTTAAGAAAATATTTTACAGACAATGATAAATAAAATCTTCAAAGTTATAGCACCGCATGTGTACATCTAGACATTAGTTATTAATTTGAGCAATTATTTGCACAAATTCAAGCAATGATAACATAAAAATACATAAACGATCCAAACTATATCTTTAATTGCACTATATAATATTTGATGTTATAATTTAAATAATTATATATCTATTCAAATATTCTTAATATATTAGAACAAATCAATTCAGTGCATTGCACGAATGAAAATACTAGTTATAAAATAAAAACACTAAAAATAGATACAAAACTTATTAAATATTGTTTATTAATCATGTAAAGATTGTTTAAGTTAATACTTAATAGTAAAAATAGTATTCATTAATTTTAATGATAATTTTGAATATATATATATATATATATATATATATATATATATATATATATATATATATATATTTATTTATTTATTTATTTATTACAAATATTAATATTTTCAAAGATTTGCGTACATTCATTAACTAAAAAAATGATTTTTTTTATTATAAAGATAATTTTATTACCAGTTAAATACTCTGTAATTACTTTGAATTTCTTAATTTCTTATTCTTCATTATTAGCTATAACCCACTACCTCCCATGTAGGAGTTCAACATAGAGAATCAATAGCGTCCAGGCTTAAACTCACAACCTCCCATGTAGGAGTTCAACTTGCTGCCATTAGACCAAAAGGTCCTTTAATTAATATAATTGTAAAATGAAGGAAATGACTACCTAATCATAATATTATATTACACTAAATTTTAAAATCTATTTAATAGTTTTACTTTACAATAATTTTTACCTTTTTCGTATATTTATTAACGAAATAATAATAATTTTTTAATTATAAAGACAATTTTATTATCATTTAAATACTATGTATTAAATAACCAAGGACCTTGTGGTCCATTGGTAGTTGGTTGCTCCCCTATGTGGGAGGTTTAGAGTTTGAGCATCGGTGTAGGTATTGATTGTATATGTGGGTATTAAATGTTTTTTATAGTATTAATTAGCATTATAATGATTATTTTAAAAATATTTTATTTATTTCAAATATTAATATTTTGAAAGATTTGCATATATTCATTAACTAAAAAAATGATCTTTTAATTATAAAGATAATTTTATTATCATTTAAATACTCTGTAATTACTTTCAATTCATTAATTTCTTATTCTCCATTATTAGTTTAATTAAAATCATTTCCTTATTTCACTTAATTCCTTAATTCCATTATTAGCTTAATTATAATTAGTTCCTTATTTAGTATAATAAATAAAATATTTTAATTATGCAAAAATAACGAGTTTGGTCCCTGAGTTATAATGGTAGTCATGACTCAGTCTCTGAGTTATTACCGTATCCATTTTTAGTCCCTCAATTATGAGCGGGAAGTGACGCATTTGGTCCCCGACCATTAAAACTGGCGGAAAATTTTAAAAAATACTTAAAATTTTAGGGATAAAGTAGAAAATTCACATTTTATTCACTTTCTTATATTGAAACCACTTTTACAACATTAATTTCAACTTCCTAACATTCTATTTCAAGGTTCTTCAATTCCAAAAGCAACTCAATAATCTTCGTATGACTTGTTAGTAACCTATGTCTCATATAAAGAACCTGTGACTGAGTACAAACAAGAGAACACTTGATCATTGTCGTCAAGCAAGTAAAACACACCACTCTAGAAGTTTATGATTTCCCTTACTAAACATAATTGTAATTAAACCATAACTTTTGAAATACAAGAAGATATCAAATTTCTCAGGTTATTTTTATGACAAATTCACCAAGGGAATAACTTGAGATTTTTAGTACGTAAAATTCTTTCGTAAGCTCTGTAGTAACTTAATCAAGAACTGTATATCATGACAATATATGAAAATTATATTATATATATCTATATCCATCATCTCATCCATCTTCTTAAAAACCAGAGTAATGGATGAGGAACCTAAGACTCAATTATGAATATTTTAAAAAAATTTGTAACTTCTAAAAACGATTATTGACTAAACTATTGTATATGAAAAAATTTTACATACTAAAAATCTCAAGTTATTCCGTTGGTGAATTTCTCATAAAAGCAACCTGAGAAATTTGACATCAATTTGTATCTCAAAAGTTCTGGTTTGATTACTTTTATTGCTTAGTAAAGAAAATTGAAAATTGATAGGATAGTGTGTTTCACACGTCTGAAGACAGTGATCAAATGTTTTTTTGTTTGTGCTAAGTCTTAAGTTTGTTATACGAGAGCCAGATTCCTAACAAGTCATACTAAAGTTATTGAAATATTTTTACTTTTTTAAAATTGAACAATCTTGAAATAAGAGGCTAAGAAGTGAAAAATAATGTTGTGACAGTGGTTTTGATATAAGAAGAATAATAAAATGTAAATTTCCTACTTTACCCCTCAAATTGTAAATATTTTTTAATTTTTCCGTCAGTTTTAACAGTTGGGTACCAAATGCGCCAGTTCGTTCATAACCGAGGAACTAAAAATGGATACCGTTATAACTCAGGGATTGAGTCGAAACTTGGGTATAACTCAGGGACCAAAGATGCAATTTTCTCTTTTTTTATACCAAATATTAATATTTTGGAAGATTTGGGTATATTCATCAACTAAAAAAATAATTTTTTGATTATAACGATAAAATTATTACCATTTAAATACTATGTAATTACTCTTAATTTAAACATTTTTAATAAATTTTTTTAGGGAAAAGGGTCAAATAAGCCCCTAAACATTATACAAGGAGACAATTAGGCCCCTGAACTTTTAAAAGTAGCAATTGAACACATTAACTTTTGACTTTGATGCAATTAGACCCAAAAACCGAATATTTACCTGTAATTGCAGGTAACCTCTTATGTGGCATCGTTTAAGCTTGCCACGTATGCAAACTTAAAAATAATAATAATAAAAAAGCATTTATTAAAATTAAAAATCAAAATAATAATAATAAATAAATAAATAAATATTTGTGGTGACTGATACTGCTAATTCTACGTAAGCAATATAAAATAAACCCGAGACCAATTAAAGCAAATAAAAGACTTTATTGATCACGGTAAAGGCCCTAAGTACAATCTACTTGGTTGCTCTGAGTGCCGACTGACTGCGGTCGGGATTCTCTAGTAACAACCTATCGATCGTCCAAAAGTCCTCTACACTGTAGCTACTGTGGGTATTTATAGCATCTGCGCCGGAGACACAAATCCGGTCGTTCGGCATGCTCTCCACGTAGCCACCACGTGTCATCCTCCCGGGTGCCCAATCTGTCGCCACAGAGAGCCGCCACGTGTCCTTTATCAGCTCCCTCGCCAAAGGGCTACCGCTCGGTGGTCGACACTACCGCTCGGGCAATCCACGGTCGCTTCCCGACTGGGTTCTTCATAAAAAGCCCGACCTGTTACCTGTAAAGACAAAAAGACAAAGACAAAGGCACCCCGGTCGTGATAGAGCTATGTCGGTCGGGATATTCCCTACCAAAAGCCCCCCAGCCCGGGCCTTTTTTACCGTCCGGGAAAAAAACGGGACGGGATGAAGAAGCCCAAACGTCGGCCATCAAACCGACCGGCCAGCTGTCATTCCTTCCATTGCCACGTGTCGGCCACTGCCGGCCTCGGCGACCGCAACGGTCACCTCGGAATCAGTGCGGGTCGTGTCACGCAAGTGGACTCGTTTTCCCGCCTAAATGCCCTCCTATAAATAGGCCCTTGAGGCCTTCATTTGAACTTTCCTCAATCCACTGAAGCAATCGGTACCCTCAGAGAGTCCCGAGCAGCAGTTCAGCGAATCAATCAAGCAAACCAAGCCTCAAGTTTTCTTCCAAGTCTCATCATCCGGCAAGCTCTCATTTCCTTACCCTTTCCTTTGTTCTTAACTTTGCTTAGGAATAGGATAGAACTAACTCCGAACTAACTTCCCGAACCCCGTACTAACCCCGACCGACCTTTAGGTAGAACCATATGTCGGACTCGGATAGCCAAAACGTCTCGGTCGCAGATTACGACCACGGTTTCAAGCAGATCAGCGACGAGGAGGTGGATATCATGACCGATTCTCCCGAAGTCGTGCAACGACCGGGGAAAGCCCCCGAGCGAGCCCCCGAGTAGCAGGCCTCCTCGAGCACAAGCGACTCTTCGGGATCGAGCTCGAGCGGTTCGGGAAACTTAGGCCGCGAGAGTGAGGCGACTAGAGAAACGCCCACCCGGGTGATAGGGGATCATCCGGAGTCCGTTCTTCAAGGAGACGATCTGCCGGATAGTAGCGAACCGGTCGATGAGGAGATGACCGACCCGGGGATCGGCAGGGATGACGGGTTCGAATTTTTGAACAGCGAGAGCGTCGCCCAACAAATGAGTGAATTGACGCACGGGGAGGCTGCACGGATCGCGGAAAGACTAAGCGGTCGAGTGGAGTTTGACACAAGTCGGCGGCTCGGGAACGTTATCGATCGTCACCGGGGCAAGTGGATTGGGATGCACTATGACTCCCTACTAGCCCCGGTCGTCTTCCCGTTCACCGCCATCTTGACCGCTTTCCTGGCCTACTACCAGGTCATGCCAGCCCAAATCTGCCCGAACTCGCATCGCATTATAGCATGCTTCCCGCAGATTTGTGCTCGGCATAAGGTACCCTGCACGATGGAGCTCTTCAACTATATCTATCAGGTGAAGGTCCTCTCGGGCAACTACGGGGGTGGGTTTTTGATGGTGCAATCCCGAGAAGGAAGATGCTCGATCGCAGGCCTGCCCGGGAACAACAAAGGGTGGAAAAGGAGGATCTTCTCGGTCAAGTACGACCCATGGATCCTCCCGATCGACAGAGTCTGGAGCACCCATTTCAGGAAACAAGTCACGCCGGTCGAGACCCCGGCTCTTCGGGAAGCTGCCGTCCGGATCTCAAGCGAGATCCACGAATACAAGATCTTCCAATCGGCAGAGAGTCTCGAAGCCGCCCGGTTACCAGATCCGGTATATGATCTGAGGGAGAAGTACAAGCCCGTGCCGATGGGCGTGGTGGTAGCAGGTCCTCCTGCTCGGGGTAAACGGAAGAAGACAGGTTTAACCTTAACTAACTTTCCCGCTCGCAACTCCCCGAGCAAAGAATCTACTCCCGAACTAACATAATCGTTTCTTTCGCAGATATGGCGCCGAAACGCTTTAACAGCGGAGCTGCAAAATCCCCTCCCCGAACGAAAATAACTTTGGGGAAAAAGAAGACCACCGCGGGGTCCTCGGGAGGGGACTCCATCCCGGTTGCCCGACCTTTGTGCCCCATCCCGATCATCACCGATGAGGGCGGGGTCTTGGATGCCTCGGACACATTGGTCACCCGAGTGACCAGTAAGCCAAAGGGGCAAGTGACGGAGAGAGCGGTCGAAGAGGCGGCCGGGAGCAAGAGGCCAAGAACAGAGAAGAGCCCGAGCCCAGCGGTCGGGTCTGCCATGGCTGATGCCTCCATACTATCTCGGATCGGCAATCTGACGTCGGTCGAGATAGACCTGACCAAGCTGAGCCCGACCCAACTGGCAGAACGGCTCGGTCATGAGCTGACCGAGGTAAGAATTCTTCCTTCTTTCACTTTGGTATTAAGGATCCTCAATCGAGCTAACATGCTTAACTTTGCAGGCATCGCGGATCGGGGTGGCCCTTCACGGCCAGGCGTTGTTGGCCACTGAGGCCATAAGGCTCAAAAAGGTCGCCGATCGGCGATTCAAGGAGCTGGAGGAGATGTCAGCCGAGCTGAAGAAGGCCGAGGAGGCGCTGAAGAAGGCTCGGACCGACCGGAGCGCCTTGTCGAAGGCGTTGCAGAAAGAAAAGGAGGCTTGGGAAGAGGCGGTCAAGAGGAGCACCGACCCGGCCGCCGCGATCGACTATTTCTTCCGGGAGGTCGAGCCCGGCATGGCCTTCGTTCGGCAAATGCGGAGACACGCGGTTGCGGACGAGCTCTTCTGGTCCTTCGGCCACTGGGCCTACAACAGTGGTCAGAGGGACATGAGGGAGAGGACGGAGGCCAATATGCGAGAGGCGCTCGAGGGCGAAGACCTCGAGCTAGTCTTGACCACCCTCCCGACTGAAGTCCCCGACCCTGGCCTGGACCCCTATGATCCCGAGATCGAGATCGTCGGCCCGAGCGGAGTTGCTGTCGAGAAGCCTGCCGACCCGGCCGCTGCCGAAGCCGTGAAGAAATGAGGCCTGCTGGTTTTATTTTTTCCTTTTGTAAACATTTAATCGGGAGCCCGGTCCCGAGTTGTACCGGGCACGTTTTCTGATTAATGACAATCTCCTTTACGTTAAACTTGTGCCGTTCGTTTTTCGCTTTACGTTTTTATCTTCAACGCGCCTATACCGATCGTAGGTGCTCGACCTTACAGCCTTTAAGCCCGGTCGTGCACCATTCAATCGATATCCGACCTTGTGGCCTTATGGCCCGGTCGCACATCCAATATTTTGACGTCTCATTGGCCTACCCAACCGAGTTTATCCGATCCTGAGGCCTTGAGAATAGGTAAGCCTCAACGTTCGGGATATCTCCGAACAACGGACTCATGTCAACGTCATATTGGCCAACCCAATCAGGTTTACCCGATCTCCAGGCCTTGACGAAATTTTGAAAATGGGTAAGCCCCCACGGTCGAGTTTTTCCCGAGCGATGGGCCTACAGTCCCACGGTCGAGTTTTTCCCGAGCGATGGGCCTACAGACACTTCCTTATCCCAGCCCCCACACTATTGTGCTCTCGAGGCACGAGTGAGTGCGATAGTGGAAAGAAGTTGATTAGATCGGGGAATGATGCTGCATGCTCCTGGCTTCCCCGATCAAATGGCGTGACCCGAATGTCCGCCGAAGAGGAGCGTATTTGACCGGTCGATAAACTCGCTTCGGTCGATGTAACTTGATCTGCATGCACCAAAAGGTATAGATAATAACCGACCGGGCCGCCGTATACAAACGGTCAAGCAATCACCGATCGTATATACATTAGACATTCCCGCTCGCAGGCGGTTAAGAAATATTTACAATAATGAATTTAATTACAAATGACGACCGGGACTCACTCGCAGGTCGGGCCCCCACTTCGTCCAAAGATTACAAAAAAAAATAGGCTAGTGCCTAAACATAACGAGGTGCTCGGAATTCCAAGTCCCCTCGATTATTCGACCGGTTGTCGTCTCCAGTCGATATGTACCCGGCCGTATGATGGCGCTGATGATGTACGGCCCTTCCCAGTTTTGAGCTAGCTTTCCGCCTTCCAAAGGTTGACTGGCCTCCCTTCGTCGTAGAACGTAATCTCCCACCTGGAAATAACGAGGGTTGACCCGAACATCCTTCGAACTCTTGACCCGTTTCTGATACTCAGCCATACGCCGAGCGGCTAGCTCTCTTTTTTCCTCGACCCCGTCGAGATCCACGACCATCGCATGTTCGTTCTCCTCCGGATTGTAGGTTCTTTCCCGATCGGTCGGAATCCAAGCCTCGATTGGGAGTCGGGCCTCTGGGCAAACAGTTGGCACGTCTCGCATTCCCGAGCTAACTTCTCACAGTCTAGCTGGAGGGACGGCCAATAGTACCCGATCAGCATGATACGACGGGCTAATGATCGGCCTCCTTGATGTGAAGAAAAAATTCCCGAATGCAATTCCGTCATGACCAGATCGGCCTCAAATGCGGTCAAGCAACGCATAAGAGGTCCTCCGTACGATCGCCTGTAGAGACGACCGTCCAAGACTTGGAACCTTGGGGCTCTAAGCTTGGCCTTCCGAGCACGCTGTGGGTCGTCTGGGAGTCGACCGTGCTCGAGGTACTCCTTTAGATCGGTGATCCAGTTGTCTTCCACCGGTTGAATCGGATTGACCGGTAGACGATGGATGCTATGTCTCGGGATCACCAAAATTCATGCTATCTTCGACATATGTTCCGGGGCGTCTTGAGCCAACTTAGACAAGATGTCCGTGTCGGCATTATCTAATCGGGGTATGTGCCGGACGGTATACCCCCGGAACTGAGCAAGCTTCTCCATGGCCAGGTCTCGGTATAACTGTAGACGCTCTCCATTAACTTCATAATCTCCGAGAACCTGCCCAACCACGAGCGCAGAATCTGTTTGAGCTCGGATGTATTCAGCCCCCAAGTCCCGAGCGCACTGTAAGCCATTAACAAAGGCTTCGTACTCGGCTTCATTATTGGTCGGATGGAACTGATACATGAGAGCAAAGTAGACTTTGAATCCCTCCGGGCGCGTGACCACCACTCCTTCTCCTGCCCCTTTCTTGCTACTCGACCCGTCAGTAGCCAATGACCACCACTCAGCCTCGGGATCCGCAACCTCGGGGGGTCGGGTATCCCGGGCGGTGCACTCGACCAAGAAATCAGCCAAAGCTTGACCTTTGATAGCTGGTCTCGGTCGGTATTCGATTGCATACTGGGTCAGCATCAACGCCCACTTGACTAGGCGACCAGACGATGAAGCAGTTCGGAGGACTGGCCCGATCGGTTGATCGGTCAACACGCGAATCGCTCGACCCTGGAAATAGGGAGCCAACTTCTTCGCGGCAATGTATAAGGCGTAGACGACCTTCTCTAACCGGGAGTACCGGAGCTCAGGACCATGTAGTGCGCGGCTTACATAGTACACCGGTCGCTGGACCCCTTCCGGATCGGTTCGGCACAATACTGCGCTTACTGCACGATCGGAGACGGCGAGGTATACGTCTAGCTCTTCTCCGAGCTCGGGCTTTGAGAGCACGATTGGGGACATAAGATACTCCTTCAGCTCATCGAAAGCCGCTCGGCATTCTTCGTCCCAGACGAATCCATTAACCTTTCGCAATACCTTAAAGAAAGGTAAAGCGCGCTCGGCTAACTTGGAGAGGAATCGGCTGAGGGCTGCCAACCGACCGGTCAATTGCTGGACTTCCCGAACGGTAGAAGGTGGTTGCATGTCCAGAATCGCTTTCACTTTGGCCGGGTTGGGCTCAATTCCTCTCTTAGTCATCATATAGCCGAGGAACTTGCCGGTTTGAACCGCAAATGTACACTTGGTCGGGTTCAGCCGCAACTGGTACTTCCTCATGATCTGGAAGCACTCCCGGAGATCGCGAGTGTGGTCGGATCGGTCCCGACTCTTGACCAGCATGTCATCAATATAAGCTTCCATCGTTCGGCCCAGCAGATCGGCAAAGAGCATATTGACCATTCTCTGATAGGTCGCTCCTGCATTACGTAGGCCGAACGGCATCACTCGGTAACAATACAACCCATCCGGGGTTACGAAGGCTGTCTTGCTTTCATCTTCATGGTGCATCATGATTTGATGATAACCCTTGAATGCATCCATGAAGCTCATCAATTCGGCCCCGGCCGTCTCGTCGACCATCTGGTGGATACTCGGTAGAGGATACGAGTCGAGCGGACAGGCCTTGTTGAGGTCGGTAAAATCAATGCACATCCTCCAAGCTGGGGGCTTAGGAACAAGGACTATATTGGCCACCCACTCGGGATAGATCACTGGACGGATGTGCTCGATCGCCGCCATCTTCTTGACTTCCTCTCTAACAAACTCGCGGCGATCGGAAGAAAGGTGCCGGGTTTTTTGCACAACCGGCTTTGCTGAGGGATCGACGGCTAACTTGTGACAAATAACCGATCGGTCGATCCCGGGCATGTCCTCGGGCCCCCAAGCGAAGATATCGGCATACTCTCGGAGTATGGCCAAAATTTCTGCTCGGAGATCGGGGGTGAGGGCCCGGCCAATCTTAATCTTCCTATCCGGTCGGTCCTCGGATAGGGGGACTTCTTCTATCTCCTCGGAAGGCTCTGGCTGTTCCTTCCGATCTTTAGCCTCCTCTTTGGCTATGGTGTTCACCCGGGAAGACGGACCGGAATCGCGTCTGTTAACCGCTCGGGTGTAACACTTCCGGGCGGACTGGACATCGCCACGGACTACACCAACCCCATTGGGGGTGGGGAATTTCATGCGCAGGTGGGGCATTGAAATTATCCCACCGATCTTCATAATGGCGGGTCGGCCCAAGATAATGTTGTGGACGCAATGGAGGTTGACCACAACGAATTCTAGCTCCGTCTTGATCGACTTCGGGGCTGTGCCGATCTCGACCGGGAGCATTATCTTTCCCTCGGGGTAAATAAGAGCCCCGATAAAGCCAGACAGTGGTACACCAACCGGAGTCAGCTCCTTCCTGTCTAGTCCAAGCTTTTCAAACACGTCCAAATATAGGACGTTCACACTGCTGCCAGTGTCGACCATAACCCTCTGGACATCCGTCCCTTTCACATCAATTGTGACCATGAGCGCCTCCACGCCGTGGTCGCCGCTGCTGGGTTGATCTTCCAGGGTAAAGGTTATGGGCTCCATCTTTTGCCTCTTCCTGATCTCCCGGGAATCCACTATGGCGACCGGGCAATTACTCTGCGGTCGGGAAGCGTTCTCTAATCCACCGAAAATAACGTGGATGGTCGGCTTTCCTGCTGGTCGGCTGCTAGACGGAGGGTCAAGGTCCCGTCGGTCATCGCGACGATCATCTCTCCGATCGTCTCTTCGGTCCTGACTTGACCGATCGAAGCGGTGATGGGAGCGCCGCTGATCTCTCCGATCGGTATTCCTCTTGGGGTCTTCTCTCCTCCCCACACACTTGTCCAACTTCCCAAGATTGAGCAAATCCTCCAACAGTTGGCGCAAGTGGGTACACTCTTCAGTGTCATGCCCAACACATCGGTGGTAAGCGCAATGCTTACTCTTGTCAGGACCATCTCGATCGGGATGGGGAAGCTTGATGAGGTTGCAAGACTGGGCATACTGCATGGCCTCCGCTGCAGATCGGTTCAAGGCCGTAAACTCGCCAGGCCTGGTGCGAGATCGGGGATGGTCATCACCCGATCGGTGTTCCGCCCGACCGGCCGGTTTACGGGATGAAGACCCGACCTCCTGCGAGCGCTTTACGGCGTTCGCCTCGCCAGCATTGGCGTAATCCGTGACCCTTCAAATGGCCTCCTCATAAGTGGCCGGGGGGTGTAAAATGAAATCCTGATATAAATACCCTGCCCGGAGAGAGATGTGTAACATGTGGGTGGCGGTCGCATCATCCATGGGCTCGACCTCCCCGACCGCCGTCTTCCATTTGGTGAGGAAGTCGGTCAAGCTCTCGCCTTCAAGTTGCTTGGCCTTCTCCAGATACATATAAGGCTTCCTCACCACTTTGGAAGTAATAAACTTCCTCACGAACTTGATCGCCAAGGTGTCAAACCTGTCGATCGAACCCGGCTGCAAAGTTCGGAACCATTCCGCCGCCCGACCGGTAAGCGTGGAATAGAAAGCCCTGCACATTACGGCGTCTGACACGCCCTTCAACGTCATATTGCTGTAGAAGTCGTTGACGTGAGCCTCGGGGTCTGTCCGGCCATCATAAGTTTTCTCTCCGGAGACCTTTAAATCAAGCGGGTAGGGCTGAGCCATCACCGCCGGTGTGAAAGGCGTCTGGTGTAGGGTCGGTTGTTCGACCGGGGGTGCTGCAGGGTGCGCGTTTCTGAATTGCGCAAATTCCGCCTGGAGGTTATAGAGTAATCCTCGGGTCTCGTTGAGCTCGGCGGCTTGAGCAGCTTGGGCCGTATCCCGAGCGCGTCGCCGTCGGTGAGATCTCGACCCGCTATACCCAGATGAGGCCTCCTACATCTGTACGTCTTCTTGCTGGCGGTTCGGGTCTTGGGGTCCTAAACGTTGACGCATCTCTGGTCGAAGACGATCAAAGGCTGCCGCTCGGGCAGTTTCTTCGAGGTCCTCCGCTTGGACGGGAACCTCGACCGCTTGCTGGGCTTGCCTTGGTGCCTCCATCGCATCAGCACCCCCCGACCCCAACCGCGAACGAGCCGAGCGTCTAGCCCGGGAGACGAATTGACGCTGCGGCTCTACCTGTGCGGTCGGTTGTACTGGAGGGGCGGCGGCTGGAGCCGTGTAAGCAGGCGTATATGGTGGATAACTAACCGGGGGAGTGTAGTACATCGGTTGGCCAGGCCAATACCCGTACGGCGGAGGTGGGAGCGGGTATGGATATTGGCCGGGATACATCACCAGCTGCTGCTGATATGGCTGACCGGGTGTTTGGTACCCCGGTTGAATGTAGTTCACCAGCTGTTGGGCAACCGGGTATGTGTTAGACAGATGCGGTGGTGAGAGATTGAAATTCAGTTCCACCGTCTGACCTTGCTGTTGGGTGGCATGGTGCCCAGATGAACTCGCTGCGTCCGCCTGGTCGTCGGCGAAGTTATTGTGAGCCCACGGATACATGATTGGAAAGGGAGCGGGTGCTCGTCAAGACGTTGCTTTCTCGCACGGATCCCCACAGACGGCGCCAAAATGATACTGCTAATTCTACGTAAGCAATATAAAATAAACCCGAGACCAATTAAAGCAAATAAAAGACTTTATTGATCACGGTAAAGGCCCTAAGTACAATCTACTTGGTTGCTCTGAGTGCCGACTGACTGCGGTCGGGATTCTCTAGTAACAACCTATCGATCGTCCAAAAGTCCTCTACACTGTACCTACTGTGGATTTATAGCATCTGCGCCGGAGACACAAATCCAGTCGTTCGGCATGCTCTCCACGTAGCCACCACGTGTCATCCTCCCGGGTGCCCAATCTGTCGCCACAGAGAGCCGCCACGTGTCCTTTATCAGCTCCCTCGCCAAAGGGCTACCGCTCGGTGGTCGACACTACCGCTCGGGCAATCCACGGTCGCTTCCCGACCGGGTTCTTCATAAAAAGCCCGACCTGTTACCTGTAAAGATAAAAAGACAAAGACAAAGGCACCCCGGTCGTGATAGAGCTATGTCGGTCGGGATATTCCCTACCAGTGACGATTTGCCCATCCTATGCCGTTCGCCACCGCCGGCCGGCCATCCGGCGGCCAGAGAAGAAGAAGGCAGCCACGGCCATGGCTGCCTTCAACCTCTTCACTGTCTCTCTCTGTTTTTTTTTTTTTTTTTTTTTTTTAAACCCATCTTCGTCTCCAGATTTGGAGACGAAGAAGGAGAGAAGAACAAAGCAGCCATGGCCGTCGGCCATGGCTGCTTTCAACATCTCGTTTTATTTTTTTTTTTTTGAATCTTTCCCTTCTTCGTCTCCAGATCTGGAGACGAAGAATGGGAAAGAGGACCCTTCTTCATCTCCAGATTTGGAGACAAAGAAGGAACACAGAATAAGGCAGCCATGGCCGACGGCCATGGCTGCCTTCAAGCTTCAACCTTTTTTTTTTTTTTTTTTTTTTTTAAATAACAATCATTTCCTTCTTCGTCTCCAGATCTGGAGGCGAAGAAGGGAAAGGGGACCCTTCTTCGTCTCTAGATTTGGAGACGAAGAAGGAGGAGGAAGGCAGCCATGGCAGCCGGCCATGGCTGCCTTTGACAGTTTGACGGGTAAGTGTTTTTTTGTTTTTTTGTTTTTTTTGTTTTTTTGTTTTTTGTTTTTTTTTTTAATTTTAAAATTAAATATTATTTTATTAATAAAAATGACACGTAGGATGCCACATAAGAGGTTATCTGCAATTACAGGTAAATATCCTGTTTTTAGGTCTAATTGCACAAAAGTCAAAAGTTGATGTGTTTAATTGTTACTTATAAAAGTTTAAGGGCCTAATTGTCTCTTTGTATAATGTTTAGGGGCTTATTTGACCCTTTTCCCTTTTTTTTATTACATACGAGTGGACTTTCAAAATAATTAGAAACATAGAAACATTCTATGCAATTATATTAACATAATAATTACATACATACATCATATCATATCATATCATATATACGGGTTGGACTTTCAAAAGAAAAATTGAAATGAGTTTTAAAGCATACGGGTTGTGCATTGATCATTACATACATACATAAAAATTTTGATTGGTAATGCTTGGAATTATACGGCTTGTGCATTGATTATTGCAATATACAATTCGTTTGTTACCTATTATGATGTACAGGGTATTCGTTTTTTATGCTTTGCGATTTTGTGAGGTTTGTGGTTGGGCTTTCAAGGGGCTGTACACGTTTGCAGACTCTGCAATCTGTATACCAAGGAGAGCTTCTTCCCGCGATGGTCTTCATTTGTTTTCCCGAATTATAGGAGCATATGTAGATGGAGAATATGAAGATTGCTCTGAAGGTGAATCATTAGAAAGTAATCAGAAAGGAGGAATAAAGATTCTAAACATAGTTACATCTCCATTGTTTTTATAGGTGTAAAATGTGATAATTATAATTGTTAGATTTTTTAAAAGGAAAGTGTAATTAATTATTTAAAGTTTTTAAATATGACATATTTGTTCAAATGTTTAATATTACTAAAACGTCCCTAACTTTGGGCAGAAAAAATTGGTTAAGCACTTCTATTGTATATTGGGACAAGAAGAAGAATTGTAAAAGAGTTAGTAGTACTCAAAAAAAAAAATTAATTTATATGTTTATAGTAATATTTTTAATGTTTAAAATTCACAAGTAATCTACACTTACAGTGTACTCGTAAATTTTATCAATGACTTTTATAGCATTGACTAGCATTTTGTACGCGCGATGCGCGAAAACTAATGCTCAATATTAAAATATTTGTAAGTAACAAAATTTAAAAAATTAGTTAAAATTATGTTTTGCAATTTCTTAAAGTGATGATACTTTTGAATTATCATATATTTGAATAATATAGTGATCAAAACAAAAAAATAAATTATATTTTTATATAATAATAATTTACAAATAATACTAAGCTAACACTCACATATATGATATATTGATATGGATACAGAAATAATATACATACATATTATATATATATATATATATATATATATATATATATATATATATATATATATATATAGAAGAGCGCTCATATGCGGCGGGGTCTTACGGTGCGGCGGTGCGGTCAAATTCCAGAATACACCAACAGTGTTAACAATATGCACCAACAGTGTAATAAAAACACACCCCAATGAAATGTAATAAAACATCACAAAATACACCACAGACTCAAAAAAACACACCATATAACTCACCACCCCCAATGGTGTATTTCCGAACAGTGTATGGTGTTTTTACTCACACCTAATGGTGTGTGTTTGGTGATGCAGGGCTCTGTTTACTCTGTTTTGTGTGGTGTATTTCCTAACGTTGATGGTGCATATTTGGTGAACTATTGGTGTTGCCACACGGTAAGAAATAACCGCACCGTAAGACACTGCCGCACCTGAACCCGCCTATATATATATATATATATATATATATGATACACATATATAATTTAACATTCATATAAATATTTAATTAAAATATTAAAATATAATTTATAATTAAATTAATTGTTATATGATAATTTTAATAAAACGATAATTAAAAATAAGAAAAAGATATGATAGATGTAGGTGTATGGTAAGATTGGTAGATATATTAAAAACTAACGGTGTTATAACGGTGTAAGGGTGATTTTGTCCAATGCAAATGAATGTACAACAATTAAAGCAAAATGTATATATTTATTAGCATATAAAAAAGGGACAAAAATCAAGGACATAACTTGTATTGACACTTATTATGTTTTTAGATTTAGACTAGTAAATTATTGACCACCATTTTGTATATGTCTAATATTAAAATATTTATAAATAAAAAAATTAAATAGTAACGAAATTATAACGGCATTAGGATAATTTTGTTTAACAAAAATACAATAATGACAATTTTGTATAATAAAAATGAAGTGTGTAGTATTTAAACTACACCTTTACTAGTACACAAAAAGGGACAAAACCAAGAACATAACATGTAATAACACATGTCAAAAAGAAATTAATACAATTGATGTTTGACCACTTTATAAAAGAAGTTATATATGTCTTATGTAATCTTCTTGATAATTTACTGCCATATTAAAATTATCTTATGAAATCTTTAAGCCATTATAAAGTGGTATGGAAGATATCGTCCACTGCATGCTTTTGTAGTAATTAAGGAAATGTTATAATAAAGTCAATTTTTTCCTTACAAATATATCATCAAAACCTACCTACACTCTGTTCCCTCTTCTTCTCCTCCTCCTGCAAACCTTTCATTGATTTTCACAGTTCTGGGATGGAGCCCAAAGCCGTAGCTGTATGTGATTACATTACATACATCTTCTATTTGTGTGTTTTTCATATCCTTAATCATATTTTATTTTAGGTTTCATTCCAAGAAATTACATCCGTGTTTTTTTTTTTATTTTTTTCTAGGATTGTGTTTTGAAAGTGGATGTGCAATGTGATGAATGCAAAATGAAGTTGATGGAAGTGCTGAGTTCAATTTCTGGTAAAATATCACACTAAACTATAATACTATCTATCTATCAAACTTTTTACTTGTATGTATGTTCTCTAAACATGTCAGAAATCAAAGTAAAATACTTAAAATTAGTATTGTGAAGGAGTATATTCTGTTACCATTGATGCTGAACAAGGGATTGCAAAGGTAGCTGGTGAAGTGGAACCCAATGCTCTGTTAAGGGCACTTTCAAGATCAGGAAAACATGCCAAGCCTGTGCGAGTTACCTTCAGGGATCCACGAATGACTCACTATGCGTATAACAACTACGACAGATATGCATCTCCTCCTCCCTATACTCAGCAAGGATATGGCAATGGTTACAACAGCATTGAAGACTCGTATGCTAGGGAATTGCCTGAGCATGCTCTCCGCTATGATTACCCTGACACCAACTATTCTGGTGCTTATTGGCCCCCGACTCAGTACCTGCCATCAGTTGATGAGTATAATGATGCAGTTTCAACAAGTCTCTGCGCAATTATGTGATCTAGGGTAAGAAACAGTGTATACAGCTTAGACCTATTTTTACATGGTCAAGGATTCAAGGACAATAAAATTTAAGTATTCAGCTCATAAGTTGAATGCATAGTTAAATCCTCTATATGTATCTATCTGCTTTCTTGATTTAATTAATGCAGTTCTAGCTGTAGACAATTACATAATGTTTCATTCCCAAATTTCACAAGTATTTCAAGAAAATAAAACGATAGACTTTTCACAAATTTAAAAGAGATTTGAGAATGTAATTAGAAAATTCTGAAAACTACAATTACAATCGGTAAATCCAAGCACCTGATACTTATCCAGAAGAGAAGTGAAATTTGAGCGCCTCTTCCATCAACAGTATCTATGTTTGGGCGAGATGAGCAGATAATGGTTAGAGTGTTACACCACAAGTCTTGACTACACTTCACATGAACCAGAACATGTCAATTCAACCACCTCTATTTATGCTCGTCATCTTAGTCCCTAGTTCTACCCTTGGCTTGGGTGAAAGCCCCTTCGCTAACATCTCTTCATCATACTTGTGAGCCATATCGACCATACCCTTTTGCACCAAAGCATCAATTAAGGCATGGTAAGCAGATTCATCTGGACTCAACCCATGTTCTTGCATCTTTTTCCAAAAGCTTAAAACTGGTCGAAGAAAACCCCATCTACCAAACTTACTCATAAGCATCACATACGTATCCATCCGTGGTTGAACTCCTCTTTCAATCATCCTATCAAACAACTTGAGTATATCTCTCGGCTTTTCAAGACATCTAAAGAAGCAGTGGTAAGTAGAAACATTTGGTTCACAACCCTTCTTACACATCATACCCAGCACCTTGTATGCCTCCTTATACCTCATATTTTCACACAAAAACTTTAGAATCGTGTTAAAAGTCACCACACTGGGTGTACAACCCAATTCAATCATCTCTTGGAAAAGTTTAACTGCAACATCAACTCCATCTGAAATCCCAACAGCTCGAATGGCCGTATTATATGCCACCACATCCAACTTGATACCTTTCTTCTTCATTTCTTTGAACAACTTCACAGCTTTCCATGGCTTCCCACTCTTGCATTGCACATCCATATAAATGGAATACGAAAACAGATCTTTTTCCACACCCCTCCTATCCATTTCTTCCCAAAATTCCCTACACTTTCCCCACCAACTCATTTTATAAAACCCTCGAAGAATCATGTTATAAATTTTCAAATCCACACTAAAACATGAAAATCTCTCATTCACTATACCGTTCCCAAAACACAATTCTTGAGCCTCTATCACATGTTTATACTCGCACAAAGCATCAACCAAATTCGAGAATGAAACACTACCTTTTAAATTAAACTCCTCTAATTTATCAAACGCATCAATTGCTTCATTAACAAGGTGAGCTCTAACATAACGCACGAACATAATCCTAAACGTAGTATGATCAGGCTTGGAAGACAAGGAATTTCTCATTTTATAGATAAGATTCCAAGCTATACCGAACTCAAAAAACTTACCTAGAACATCAATGATCTGATTGTAGGTCTGGGTTGTATGTTCGAACCCGCATTGCAATTCCACCCAGTTGAAGAACTCCAACGCTTTTTTCCAGTCATTACTGTAGCAGGACAGAGTTTCCAAG
The DNA here is from genome assembly GCF_001879475.1 of Ipomoea nil. Taxonomy (NCBI): domain Eukaryota; kingdom Viridiplantae; phylum Streptophyta; class Magnoliopsida; order Solanales; family Convolvulaceae; genus Ipomoea; species Ipomoea nil. The sequence goes on from NW_017616542.1 coordinate 647,334, forward strand.
ACTAGTGTTGGATCAAAATCAATGGAATTTCGATGTGAAGTGGCCAATTGATCAGGTTTTGGTTTTGAACTCGGGGCGTCTTCATTAGGAGCTACAGATGGATTTATGGATTTCCGGTGAAAAGATTGATTTTTTACCGGGGAAGTGTGGTAGAGAATTAAAGCTTGGAGCTGAGAGCTAATCAGAGAAGTCGGAAAGAATGGAGAATTGCAAGAGGCGACGGAAGAAAACACTCTTTTCATGGCAACTGCACAAAAATGGTCGGCGGCGACGGAATCAGAGCCGGAAGAGATTGAGTGCCGGAGGCTCGCTTGATCGTTTAATAATAGATTGTAGAAAAAAAAATATGGGCCGTGTCGTGATATTTAACAGCCCATATGTAGTAGGGCCTACTTTCGATCAAAAGGTCAATATAGGCCCACTAAAAATATTCAATTCTTTTAAGTGACAAAAAAATACACAGCTATTATTCATGGATCGTTATGTTGTGGAATCGTGTCCACCTTGCAAGGTGAGTGCAATTCCAAACGATGCCGTTTTTATGTGGTTGAGTAACACAGTGTTGTTAGTGGCACCGTTATCCTCTATAATTTCTATAGTGTAGATTCATAATTTCGATACTGTAGATTCATAATTAATAAACTGTAAATTCATAATTTAAATACAGTAAATTCATAATTTCTATGCAGTAGATTCATAATTTATATACTGCGGATTCATAATATCTGTACTGTAGATTCATAATTTCTGTACTGTAAATTCATAATTTCTAAATTGTATAGTTATCAAATTATGACATATAGTTCTGTGATTTGTGAATACATAGTTCAAACAATTGGGAATATGAACATCACAAATTATGAACATATAACTCTATAATTATGAACATATACTTATAAAATTATGACATATAGCTCTATCACATATTCACAAACCTAATACTGTAGATTCATAATTTTTATACTTTAGATTCATAATTTAAATACAGTAGATTCATAATTTCTAAACTGTACAATTGCGAAGAGAGAAACGTCGTTAACGGCAAGTGAAAAACAATTTTTTTATAATTAGAACAGCGTTGTCTTCAACGAAAACGATGCCGTTGTGGAACTGTGCCCACCTTGCAAGGTGGGCACGGCTCCAGAGCATAATTTGCCATTATTCATACACTGGACAAAGACAAATTCTTCTGTGAATCATGAATACAATGTACATTTTTAATATATTAAAAATACATTATTTGTGTATTGAATGCATATTTAATAGTATATAAAATAATGTATTTTTAAACTTTTAGTACTGATGTACTTTCAAATAATATATTTTTTATTTATGGTTCACATATTTTCATAGTCCATAGAATAATGATTTTTGAACAAACTCACTTTTGTAACCCTAATCAATAAAAGATCACAAAAAAAAAAAAAAATCAATCTAAATTACTTAAAAGTAGTTATACAATGGAACGGGGATCTACATTGCAAGGTAGATCCTAATCCGGGGATCTACCTTGCAAGGTAGATCCTAATCCAAAATACATAATTTACATACTAAATGTTGACAATTTGAATTATGAACATTCAATATATAAATTGTGTATTTTTGTATTTGAGTTCACCTTGCAAGGTGGATCCAGATCCATAGAATAATTTGCCACTCGGACAGACTCAAATCTAAAAGCCCAAAAAGGCCCACTAAAATATCATATTTTTTTTTATAGATATTTTGTCTCCCTTCTTGTACGTACTTATCAAATACAGATCTCTCGAATTTAGAAGAAACGTACGGTGAAGTGTTTCCTCAATCATCAAGAGGCTCATTCCTTGCTACACAGATTATTTCCAGGTAGAATCAGACGTTTCCTTTTCTTTTTCATTTTTCGATCCTATTTTTCAACTATTATGTAATGTTCTTGCTGTTCGATTCATTTTTGACTGGTTGTTCATTTGGTGTTATAAATTTGATTCTTTGATCGAAACTTTTTCTTACATATCTACACTCAAACCTGTATGAATCTGTTTAATTTGTTTGTTGAATTGGTTGGATTTTTTTTTTGGTTGGGTTCCTCTGTGCTGTTCTCATTCTTAAAAATGAGAATTTTTAGATAATACTCCGTATCAATGTAATTTCTGATTTTGTGCTTGTTTTTGAATTCCTCAAGCATCAAATGTTGGTGGGCATTCGGATTTATGGAGGGAAAATATTATTTGAGGTTAAAATTTTGATTCCGGAAGTTAGTATTTGTAGAAGTTTCCATTGTAGACTGAACTCTGAAGAGAATTGAAGAAGTAGAGTCTAGATGGATGATTTGCCTGATGAACTGGTTGGCGAGGTATTGAGCAAGATGATGAGAATTGGGGATAAAAATTCGGTATCCCTAACTTGTAAACGCCTACATAAATTGGATAATGCTCAGCGGAAATCTATACGGCTTGGTTGTGGATTGGTCCCTGTGCATGATGCCTTGGTTGCCCTTTGCCACAGATTTTCCAACTTGGAGACGGTGGAAATTGTGTACTCTGGTTGGATGTCCAAATTGGGTAAGCAATTGGATGATGGAGGGCTTCTCATTCTCTCTAGTAGCTGCCCGTCCTTAAGAAATCTCACCTTAAGTTACTGTACTTTCGTCACTGATGCTGGTCTAGGACACCTCGCTTCATGCTCGAAACTTGCATCATTGAAGTTGAATTTTACCCCCAGAATAACTGGTTGTGGCATATTATCTCTTGTCGTGGGATGCAAGAATCTGGTTATGCTACACCTGATTCGGTGTCTTAATGTTAGTAGTGTCGAGTGGCTGGAGTATCTTGGCAAACTGGGAAAGATCCAGGACCTCTGCATTAAGAATTGCCGGGCAATTGGAGAAGGCGATTTGATTAAGCTAGGGCCGGGTTGGAAAAATTTAAAGAGACTGCAGTTTGAAGTCGATGCTAACTATCGGTATATGAAAGTTCATGATCCTTTAGCCGTGGACCGGTGGCAAAAGCAATGGATCCCCTGTGATAGCATGATAGAATTAAGCTTGGTTAATTGTATCATCAGCCCTGGACGAGGGCTCGCCTGCCTTTTGGGGAACTGTAAGAATTTAGAGAGGATCCATTTGGACATGTGCTTGGGGGTGAGGGACAGCGATATTATGTGTTTGGCCCATAAATCAAGGAAACTGCGGTCTATATCTCTCCGCGTCCCCTTAGATTTCTCGCTACCTCTTCTGGTGAACAATCCGCTGAGACTAACAGACGATAGTCTCCGGGCAGTGGCTCAAAAATGCTCTCATCTTGAATCAGTCAAGCTATCTTTCTCCGATGGAGAGTTCCCCTCATTTTCATCGTTTTCGCTGGATGGAATTCTCAAGCTGATACAGATGTGTCCTATAAGGGAACTCGCCCTTGATCACGCATATTCTTTTAACGACACTGGAATGGAAGTGCTATCTACCGCACAACATCTTCGAATTCTAGAGCTTGTAAGGTGCCAAGAGATCACAGACGAGGGCTTGCAGCTTGTAGCCCAAATCCCCCGTTTGTGCATCCTACGTCTCAGCAAGTGCTTAGGAGTCACCGACGAAGGACTAAAGCCTCTCATCGGATCACAAAAGCTCCAAGTGTTGATCGTGGAAGACTGCCCGCAAATATCAGAGAGGGGAACTCAAAGGGCTGCAAAATCAGTTACCTTCAAGCAAGACCTGTCTTGGATGTTTTGAGCAATTGTAAATGGTATGTTTTGAATCCTTTCAATCTCCAAATTTATTGTTCTGTGTGTAAAATGAAGCAATAAGTCTTGTAGTATAGTCTTTACCTACATTGTTATCTATGATGTTTCATTCCCATTTGTTCAAACTTTGAAGTGTTTTGTGTTAGCAGGGCATAGGAAAACAATAATGTATGTTACCAGTACAACATAAGTTATTACTTTTGTTTATAATTTTTTGTGCTTTTGGTCCCACAATTATGGTGTCACTATCAACTTTGATCCACGACTTTCAAAACTTGTAGAATTGGTCCACGACTATTACTTTCTTAGCGAATTTGATCCTTCTGATGCATTCTCCATTCTCCGTTTAACTGGAAATTTTTTTTCCTCTTTTTCAGTGTGGATAATATTGTCTTTTCCATCTCACTTTAGTTGTAGAATTGGTCCACGACTATTACTTTCTTAGCGAATTTGATCCTTTTGATGCATTCCCCATTTTAACTAGAAATTTTTTTTCCTCTTTTTCAGTGTGGATAATATTGTCTTTTCCATCTCACTTTAGTTGTATAATTGGTCCACGCCTATTTTTCTTCCTACTCATTATTCTTTCAACACTTCCTACCTTCATTCTTTATTAGTAAAATTCCTCATCATTTCAAGCAAAAATAATAATTATTACGGAGTATTTTTTTGACTAAAATGAAATTTCTCTCTCTCTCTCTTTCAAGCAAAAATAATAATTATTACGGAGTATTTTTTTGACTAAAATGAAATTTCTCTCTCTCTCTCTCTCTCTCTCACATACCAACACAAGTCTAACTATATCACAAAAATTATTTTTTTAACACTTTTTACTTCTTCCCGTGCCTTATGATAGAGGTTCTTTAAACTTATGATTAATCTAGCATAAGATAAGAAACCTAATGTAAATAAAAGAAAAAAACTAATTTATTACAAATATACATAAACTATTGTCTTGTTTGCAAGGGTCGGAGCCATAAATATAATTGACAGGGGGCGAAATTTTAAAGCACTTTAAAAATGCTATAAAAATATAAATACGTTATAAACCAGTCATCTCTAATTTCTATACTGTAGATCCATAATTTTTATACTGTAGATTTATAAAATTTATACTTTCCAATTGTTGAATTCTGTTTTCACAAATCAGAGAACTATATGTTCATAATTGATAACTATACAGTTCAGAAATTATGAATTTATAGTACAGAAATTATGAATCTACAGTACAGAGAAATTATGAATCTACCGTACATATATTATGATATAGAAATTATGAATTTACTGTATAGAAATTATGAATGTAAAGTATAAATTTTATGAATCTACAGTATAGAAATTATGGATATAGAATTGTGAAGGTGGGCACGTGCTCACAGCATAGCGTTCCGGTCACATTTGTGTGAGACGTCTCATGGATCATTATTTGTAAGACGGGTCGGGTCGGATTGAATCAACATGCAAATGTCTTACTTATATGCGCAAATGTCATACGTATATGCTCAAATATAATACTAATCAGGATTTTTTTTTTTTTTTTACTTATAAGAAAAAATGTAATACTTTTGCATTTAATATAAAAGTATATATTTTCCATCAAAAATATTACATTTTCCATAATAAGTAATGTTGGCAAGCGCCCCTTATAAGGGAAAATATAATACTTTTGAGGAGAAATATAATATTTTTAACTCAAAATTTAAAGTATTACATTTACCTTTATAAGTAACAATTTTTTTTTTTAATTTCCGATTAGTATTACATTTGAGTATATAAATATGACATTTGCGTGTATAAGTATTATATTTTCATCTTATCTCGACCCGTCTCACGATGAGACGGTCTCACACAAGTGTTTAACTTAAAAAAAATATTTGACACGACTAAATTACAAAATATATTTTATGTCAATTAATAAATCCACTTAAATAATTATTATCACATATAACATATTATAAATCACACAAATTAATGCAGATTATACGTATTAATGCGTAACAAACTATAAATCTCACAAATTAACACATATAGCTATTATATATATATATATATATATATATATACTACAAGAAAGACAACTTTTAGTTACAAAAAATTAGTGACGGGTAGAAAAATTCCTCACTAAATGTATTATTTACATAGTTTTTGTGAGGGTTAAAAATTACTCTAGCTAAAAGTGTATGATTTAGTGACGAAATTTTAATTTTATATTTATTTTAAAAATATACTCTCACTGCTGATAAATAAGATGCTGTTACTCTCACTATTGGTATATTTCACTAAAATTTAATTTCCACCAAAACTTTGTTTTTGGGCGCCCTTTTGCATAAAATTAAACAAAAGAGATTCGCAGCTGCTGGCTCCCTCATCCTCTGTCGTCTCCAAGATGCGATTGTGAGTACTTCACTCATCTTCATTGTCATTTTCATTCATCTTCATTTTTCTACCTTAATTCATGACTTCCTCATGGGCTCCTTTGCGACTATGAACTACCGCAGCCACGCCCCGCTAATCTTCTCTGCTCATCCGGTCATCCCAGCTTCTCAGCGACTCAAACATCTTGGATTTTTACGGAGCACCGTTCGACCGTCGTCCAGTCATCCAGCACTCTGCGTCTCCAGCAAATCGGCAACAACTCGCAAATGTTCAGGTTTTAACGAATTTTAACATTATTCTTTGACCCTAATCTTATCTTATCTTACTCTATATAATAGCAAAATGTTTTTTGCCAATCAATTTCCCGCCTAAATGAAATTGCATCATTTTAAGGTATTAAAATACCAATTAAATGAAATTGCATCATTTTAAGGTATATAATGCATCATACTTATCTATTTTCAATACATGTTAATCTACAATTATTGTTATTTAATGATGAAGCAGGTAATACATTCCAGTATTTTTAAGTTAACATTTTATTATATAAATTAATTTATTGTTTACTGGAAAAAAAATAGAGTATCCAATTTTAAAAAATAAGATTAACCTCTTTTTTTATTCTTACAATTTTGTTGATCGACAACAATTTAATTGTTCATTCTAATATAGTTTTGAGAGGGAAATTTTTTGTTGAAAAAGTTACTAAATCAGTTACTAAATTGAAAAAATGTTTTTAAAAATTGAAATCAGTTGCATGAACAATAATATTGGAGAGACGAATAAGTTTAAACAAATAATTATTGAACTGATATTAAGTAATTAGAAAATATGATTTATTTCTTAATTTCGTTTTAAACAATAAGTTTTACCTGAAGATGATACTGTATTTATTAGTTTGTTTTAGATTTGCTTCAGTCACCCGATTTTTCAGATCGGCATTTGGGGAAGAAAGCAATTCCACAACGGCCAAAAGCTACGATCAGATTATCTGAAAAGTTTTTTAGCAGTGGATTACTGGGACGTGCGACGATTTAAAATCGAGTGTGTCAAGACGCCGGAAACAAAGAAGGTTCGCGTAAGTCAATGAACATTTTAGAGAGAATGACGAACGGAACAGAGTAGACGGAAGCGCAATTGTCAAAAAATATGGATTAGGGTTTGGTAATGAGGTTTTATAATTGGGTTAATGGGCTTGGGTATTGGGCTGAAATGCAACGTAACTGGGTTATATTGATAGATAATTAAATGTTTATTGGGCTTAGAATTACAGGTTTTATTTTTTCTTTCATGTCATGAAATATTTCATATTTAGTTTAGGTTTATATATGTTGTACGTATATAATTATTATTATTAAGCAATGTTTAAGAAAAGATTTTCGTAGTTAGTTCCAATGTATGATGATGATACTGTATTTTTTATTTATATATTGTCAAGTATATGTACTATAGGCTTTAATTGCAAATCATATTAATAAATGTTTTTATATATAAGAAAATTTAATTTCATAATTTTTTTATTGTATATTGTTTGATTTTCTAATTTAAATTTTTTTTTTATAAAAATGTGTGTGTGTGTGTGTATATATATAAAATTATTTTAATGTACACTTTTTAAATCTCATGTGGTATGTTATAACACAATTCTTTATAATATATGCTAACAATATGTGATGTTCGATATAAAAACCAATTTAGTATTGTTAAAGAAAATTACTTTTCAGAATAAGTTTTAATTTCATGATTAATATTTTATTTTATTGTTTTTAAAATATTATTAATATTAAAGTTATTTAAATTTTATGTCGTGCATTGCACGGGGCAAAAACTAGTTCCATAAATGATAAATCCCTAATTCGCTATATTTTCAATCTTCAACATTTTTAATGTATTCTTTGTATATTGTTCATATATTTGAATATGTGATGTATATTTTCCCAATTTTTATCAGTTTCTGTATAATCTTTGAATATTCATTATATATACTCAATTTTGGCCCTGTACGTTGTATTCATTGTTAATCTAAATTTTAGTATTCTAGTAGCCTAAATTTCCTAATGTTGATTTAATGTCTAAATTACCTAAATTGATTAATGATATGAATATATACTTTTTGGTTCATTATATGTTGATTTGCTGCTTGTGTGGCCAATGAAAATTTTGGTTTACTTTGCCTTGTTTTAGTAATCATTTACAAAATTATGAAGAATTTTTATTCTAAATGTGTAGCTACTATTGTGATTTTTTATTTTTTTGTTTTGTTTTGTTTTTTTTTTTTGTTTTTTTGTTTTTTTATAGATTGTTGTTTCTCTATTTTTCGGTAAGCATTTCAATAGCTTTTGATGATTATGGTTTTGTGATCATGTGATTGAATGTATTGTGTGAAACTAGAAAGAAAAAAGAAATACTTGCTTCGACACCGGCAGTGAGGACTTCAACAGCAGGTTAGTCTTCTTCTTTTTTCTTTTTTTTTTTTTTTTCATTCATAATGATGGTTTTCCTGTTCTTTGCTTGCATTATCTATTTATCTTGTGAATTTTAAGGCTAAAAGTGATAGACTGATAGCTTAGCTTGCTTTATGGGTTAGGCACTTAGGCATGCATTTGCGGTGGCGGTGAGATAATAAACAGTACAGTAATGACGGATGGACGGGAAAAAGAAAGCAAAAAACGGGTTTGGATTGTTACTTCTTAGTTGGGCACAAGCTTTGGGTGACTCTTCACTAGCTGATCATACTGACTATCAACCATAAATTTTTAATGGTTGTGATTTGAGATTATGCATAAAGATTTTTTGTCATGCTACTTTGATCTTTTTATGGATAATGGATAATGGATAAGTAATGTAGGCAGTTTACATAGAGGCAATTGTGTGGAAGAGTATCAGCATTGCAAATACTAACTAAACTTGTGTATGTGCTTTAATACTTTAATTTCATAATTGAAATGTGTTATCCCACAACACAGATTGCTGAAGTCCACCACTGGAAACATGGAAAGAAAAGCTCTTTAGTTTTCTGGCTTCAGCAAGCTCGTGATGAAGTTCGTTTAAACAGAATTGCGAAGCAATTATTTGATGTAAAGTGCTAGTTCTTTTTTTTATTATTATTTTTTAATTACTTTTTTACTAAATATTTTCTGAACTGCAGTCTCCCTTTTGTATGAAAGCTAAAAAAGGGTTATTTTGGCCTTATAGAAATGAGGATGAAAGGGATCTGCAGCTCTCTGTAAATTGTCTTTTATTTTTATGTCTGATTTTTTGAAGAGAAACTGGTTCTTCTTCACCAAGCTAAGTTCAATCACAATTAAGGTTTCGAGTTTGCTTTATTGTACTCCGGCAAGGCTTGTCTTGTAATTAATCTATACTTCAAGTTGTAGTATTTCCATTTTCTGTTTTTTGTCCTTCTGATTGTCCTTCTAATTAATCAAAATCTAACTGTTCTCTTTCCATTTTGTTTCTTGTTTGCAGGAAGAACGTAGATTAGATATGTTTGCCTCTTTGTGGTGGTACAGCAGCAGCGCAAAATTGTAAGTTTTCTTGTATTTTTGTTGGTCTTAAAGCACTGCTATTTCCAAGTTTTGTTGTGTTAACAGTGGACTTCACATTCATGTTCCTATTGTCTAAATCTTGATGTGTTCCTATTTGTACTAACAATTTAAAGCTATATGACTAATGACATTGTTGAAGTGAATAAAGAGAAATAAAATGTTACGAAATAATTTAGTAAAATGTCGCACACCAAAGAAAATTAACTTACTGCATTTTGATAATTCTGATATGATTCCTCCATCCTTTGAGCTTATGCTGAACTATTTACCTGGCCTCATTGGCCTTCCAAATATCCATCTTCAATGTTTTATTAGTGAATTTGGTTTTCTTGTACCTTAATGTATAAAAAGAACATATGTATACTTCCAAACCTGATGTTTTTTAGATTTAAGTGATATTGCTTCTCAAGTTCAACACTATTGTTTTATTTCTTTCAGTTTCTCTTGTTTGGTTGTGCTTTTATGACTTGGCCACAACCTTCTCAAGTTAAATTCCTTGAATTGTAGTACAGAATATTATTGAGGCATATTTATTAAATCTGTGCTAATGAACCAAAATGGAAGTGGAGAAATGGTTGACTTTCCAGGTGTCATCATTTGATGTTTGGCCATCAACAGACAGGGGCTTGTGATTTCGAAGCTGAAAGTGAGATGATAAGCAGGGGTTTGACTATTTGAGCACACCACTATTTTTTGCAAGACTTAGGCAAAATTAGTTCAAATGCAAAAGACTTAGAGGCAAAATAGCTAGCCAGCAGATACATTACGTACTATGGCTATTTGTTATAATTAGTTTCGTTGTCTTTAGTCATTACAAAGTTGTATGAAACATTTCATTTTGGTAGTGATGATGAAGTCTTTTAATATATTGATCAAGTTTACTTTGATTGCATTATGGTCAATACAATATCTATAGTTACATGATGGGTGTCGAAACCAACAAATAATAAATTACTTACTCTATAATTTGCAATAGTGATGAGTAAGGTCGTACCCACAGAGATTGGTCAGACTTATTTTTAATCAAAGATTCAATAAAGAATGAGATGGGAATTGGGATTTAAATAGCAACAATAAAAAGGCAAACAATACAAAATATTAAATAATCAATATCAACTAGTATCCAACTCAATGAATAATATCAATTCAATTCTAACAAGACAGATCATCGATTTCCAAGAAATAATTACTTTATGCTTTACCAAATTGGTTATGGTTATTAACAAGCTCTAACAACCTATCTTTCCTTACTTTGTCGATAATCAAAACAAGCTCTTTGATCACTTCCCTAGCTAATAAACAATCCTAAACAAGCTCTTAGGACTTAATTTACTAACAACATTAAAAGAATTAGAAAGATTACCAATTCTAGCCAACAAACTCAAAAGCATGGTTCATTTAAACTAGATTATATATCTTCATAACATAAGATTGAAAATCTAATTTATAATCAACTATGTTATTTGCTACTAGCTTTAGAACACTTAAACAATTACGGATTCAAAGTTCTAATTAGCAATATAATAACTTGACAATTGAACAATGGGCCCTTTGCAACAATTAATCAAGCAATAATTTAAACTCAGATAACAGGAGATATATAAATAATAAAGTGCAGATAATAAAATTAAGCTAAATAAATCTCACTGGTCTTGTAGAATCAAACTTCAATAATCCTTGAATTGGAAAATTCGAACTCAGCAGTACATTGCAGAGAGTGTTTACAGTAAAAATAAAGTGATTCTGAACAAAAAACTGACTTCCTTTACTGAAAAACTCATCCCTATTTATACTAATTCAGGATCCCTAATCATCTCAAAACAACCCTACTTTCCCTAACATCCACAAATAAAATCAATGTCTTTCAACCATATAGAACCTAGAAAATAAATAATATCTATTTTCTAATTTCTAAGAAACCATAGAAAACCAGTAAGACAAGCTCCAACCTCTAATTCACTTCGTAGGAATTTGTGGATGTTGTTCGTAGAAGCTGCCTCAACCGTGGAATCCTTCATCACAATAGCCTATGGAGTTGCGGACGAAGTACTCATTACGCAGCAGTTCACGGACGTTGCAGTCGTCCATTGAAATCCACGTTGCAGCAGATCGTGGACGAAACACGTAGAAGTCGCCGTAGTCGCTGAAGCCTTCTAAAGTCTATGTAAGATTAAACATACCAATTTAATTTAAGAAAAAGCATAAAAGAATGTTAAAATTGAACTTGGACTTAACAATAAAATAAACAAATAAATTTCGGTTGGGTCAAAAGAAAAGTAAAGAGTCCACTTTAATTAACAAATGTAATATTTTTATTCTTAATGGCCTAAAATAATCTGTAAACTTATTATTCAAGTAATTAATATATTAATACAAAATATAAATTAAAGTTTAAAATAAGTATAATGTTAAATAAATAAAATTAATTTATTATAAAAACTAATCTAAATAAAAGATATAAATTGTACTTATCAAAATTCCCCACACTAATCATTTGCTTGTCCTCAAGTAAAAATATTATTCAATAAAACTTAAATATATAAAAACTCATAACACTTCATGCACATTAGTCTCTAACACATTATAAATATAATTAGCTAGCAATTTATTTGAAAATGGAGTGAACTAAATAACCAAGCCCTCACGGGAATATCACTCATAACGCACAAGTGTTTGAAGGGTGTGTGTATAAATTTCACTCAAATCAATTCCTATAGAAATGCTCTACCATAGGCTTGCATATCTTCTCATTCTCTACTACAAGATAACATGGATGATCAAATCATAAGAACTTTTTCATGGTTGTAATGGGGCTAGGGTAAAGGGTAGGAATCATTTAGGAAATAGTTCAAAAAGCCTTAAAAACTTAGAGGAGCATGATTGAATGAACTAATAATTCAAAATAAAGACCAAGTGAACCAAATCTCTTTTGTTATTTTTATAAAAATCACATCCCACAAAACCATAAACTATTCACAGTTTATTCAACATGAAAAATAATTATAACAACAAAATAATAATAATTCTTTTTTCCTTTTTTTTCTTCCGTACTGTCACTTTTTCTCTTTTTTCTTTTCTTTCCTTTCTTCTTTTCATTTTTTTTATTCTTTTTCATTTTTGAAGAATCATTATATATAATTTTCCTTCATTTCTGCTTCAACAACAAGTAACATACACTTTGTTCATCACCCATGCATTCTTCAATTTCTTTATTCTACTATTTTTTCTCTCTTTTTTTTTTTTTTTGAAAATACCAACCAAAAAGCTCATAAAATGACAAAGTCATTATTTCCACTAATAGACATTTCGCCAAACATCTTTCCCCACACTCACTCTTTATGCATTTACCCAATCAAAGCTCCCCTAGTCCTTTAGGCAAGGTTAAGGAAATCAATTTCAGGTATGAGGCTTAATTATAATGTGGTTCCATAGCAAAAAAAAAAAAAACATGGTTAAAAAGGCTCAAAGTGACTAACAAAGGATAAATCAATCATGGTATGAATAGGCTATTTGGTTAGTGAGGCTAAAAATCAAAGATGGCCTTAATCATATTAAAATCATGCATGAATCAAATTAGCTTTAAAGAGAATCAAGGCAAGTTCTAGAGAGACAAATCCATGGAAGATATCACACAAGAACAAAACAATTAGACTGAAGTGTCAGTCAAAAGCTCAACATCTCACAGGTTCATGCTTGCTTAGTTTAGCCACCGCCATATAAAACAAAATACTAAATTAAATAATCATAATATGCAAGACCAATTATTCAATTATGTTATGAATTTTAGTAAAAATATTATATTTTTTGAAAAATTTATTAGTAGGGAAGAATTAAATCATGAATAATAGTCCCCTCCCCACACTTATTCTTAACATCCTACTAAGATGATCAGCAACTAAATTTTCTGCACCCTTTTTATCTCGTATCTCCAGGTTAAACTCTTGTAGTAAGAGCATCCACTGAATGAGTCTGGGCTTAGCTTCTTTCTTTGAAAGCAAGTACTTAAGAGCTGCATGGTCAGAATAAACAATCACTTTAGTACCAAGCAAATATGAACGGAATTTTTCTAAAGCAAATACAATAGCTAAAAGTTCTTTTTCTGTTGTGGTATAATTGCTTTGTGCACTATCAAGTGTTCTTGAAGCATAATAAATAACATGTGAAGCTCTTCCAACTTTTTGGCCTAGTACAGCGCCAACTGCATGATTGCTGGCATCACACATAAGTTCGAATGGAAGATCCCAATTCGGTGGCTGAATTATTGGTGCAGATGTTAACATATCTTTTAGCGTATCAAAAGAATCTTTGCATGCTTCATCGAACTCAAATGTCACATCTTTTTGCAACAATCGACACAATGGATTGCTAATTTTTGAAAAATCCTTCATAAATCTCCTATAGAAACCTGCATGACCAAGAAAAGAACGAATCTCCCGCACACTAGCAGGGTAAGGCAAAGATTTAATAACTTCTACCTTAGCTCTATCCACTTCAATCCCTTCAGAAGATACCACATGCCCCAAAATAATACCCTGATCAACCATGAAGTGACATTTTTCAAAATTTAAAATAAGGTTTTTTTTCAATACATCGTTCAAGCACTTTAGTGAGGTTAGCTAAACAGGCATCAAAAGAATCACCATAGACTGTAAAGTCATCCATGAATACCTCTATAAAAATCTCTACAAAATCTGAAAAGATACTAACCATACACCTTTGAAATGTAGCAGGAGCATTGCAAAGACCAAATGGCATCCACCGGAATGCAAAGGTGCCAAATGGGCAGGTGAAAGTCGTTTTTTCTTGGTCTCCAGGTGCAACTGGAATCTGATGAAAACCTGAAAAAACCATCCAGGCAACAATAATGGGAACGACCTGCTAAACGTTCAAGCATTTGATCAATAAAAGGGAGTGGGAAATGATCTTTTCTAGCTGAGGCATTTAATTTTCTGTAATCTACACACATTCGCCACCCATTTTGAATACGAGTGGTCACCAACTCACCATTATCATTTTCTATCACTGTTATACCTGTTTTCTTTGGGACAACGTGCACAGGACTTACCCACTTGCTATCTGAGATTGGATAGATTATACCTGCATCAAGAAGTTTCAATATTTCTTTTTTAACCACTTCCATCATGGGTGGGTTCAATCGGCGTTGGGCCTGTTTAGAAGGCTTACACTCATCTTCTAACAATATCCGGTGCATACAAGTAGAAGGGCTCAACCCCTTAATGTCAGCTATAGTCCAACCTATAGCTTGCTTATATTTCCTAAGCACTCGGACCAATTTTTCTTCTTCCAATGTAGATAGTTTTTTTGGAGATTAGCACGGGAAGAGTCTCTTCATCCCCTAAGAATGCATACTTTAAATGATCTGGCAATGGTTTCAGTTCTATCTTTGGAGCTTGAACAACAGAAGGAAGGAGTTTTGTGTCAGATATAGGCAACTCAATATAATAAGCATTATATTTCATTGGCTTAAGTGACTCCAACTCATGTACAATATCTTGCAAATCAAAATTCAAAGAAAACTTATTCATGATTTTCTTCAACCCATCAGGGGTAAGATTCAAGTTCAATGCAACCTCTAAGGAATTATTATAAGTCAAATAAGAAATTTTCTGCACAAAAGGGTCAACAACATCTACTAGAGAAACAGACGATACATCATCAGATATTTCATAGCATTATAAATGTTAAACTTAATGAGTTCACCATCAAATTTCATTGTGAGTGTAATATCATGCACATCAATTTTAGTTCTAGATGTTTTCAAAAATGGCCATCCTAATAAGATTAATGAAGAATTAGTAGAATTATCTTCTTCCATATCTAACACATAAAAATCAACAGGAAAAATCAACCCATCCACTTGCACCAAAACATCTTCTAAAACCCCCACAGGATAAACATTAGATCTATCAGCAAGTTGAACAATTACACCAGTTTTTTTTTAAGGAACCAATATTCAAAGATAAATAAATAGATAAAGGCATCACATTAATTGAAGCTCCTAGATCTAACATTGCTCTTTCAACATTAACACTTCCAATTTTGCAAGGGATAGTAAACATACCAGGATCTTTACATTTAGGAGGCAACTTCTTTTGTAGAACAGCTGAAACATTTTCCCCCATGCTTACCATTTCATTGCCTTTCAATTTTCTTTTATTTGTGCACAACTCTTTAAGAAATTTAGCATATCGAGGAATTTGTTTAATAGCATCAAGTAAAGGAATATTTACCTCAACCTTTCGGAATGTGTCAAGTATTTCTTTTTGTTCTTCATCCTTTTTTGATTTTGCCAATCTACTAGGAAAAGGATGAGGAATTACCACAGCCTCCGGATGTTCTTTGACAAGCTTTTGGTCATTTTGGGGTGGATGGACTTCTTTTTCCTTTTCTTCATCTCGGTTGTGTCTGCTTTTCACTTGAGTAGGTTCTTGCAGCTCTTTTCCACTTCTCAAGGTAACTGCACTTGTATTTTGCTTTGGATTTACAACAGTTTGCGAGGGTAATTTACCTTGAGACTCCAATCTACTCACGGTAGATGCTAGTTGGCTCACCTGACTTTCCAAATGTTGAATACTTGTTCTTGTTTCTTGCTGAAATTGTTGTGTGTTAGTAGCAAGTGATTTAACAATATCTTCCAGTGACATACCTGAATTAGAGAATGATTGTTGTGAAGATGAAGGTTGTTGAATTGGTTGTCTAGGTTGAAACTGTGGAAATTGTGGACGCGGCTTATAGCTGAAATTTGGATGATCCCTCCATCCTGGGTTATATGTATTTGAGTAGGGATCATAATTTCTTTGTGGTTGGCCCGGGAATCCTCCAATTGCATTAGCTTGCTCACACGAATCGTATTGAAGTGTTGGGCACATTTCAGTTTGGTGTCCAGTAGCAGCACATATCCCACAAGCTTTTACTTGCTGCATATTTCCTACAGCTAACTGTTGAACAAGAGTAGTTAAATGAGATAGTTTATTCTCAATGGAAGAAATGTTTACCTCGTTCACTCTTCTAGAAGACGTATCCTGTCTGCATCCAAATTGTTGTGAATTGGCAGCCATTATTGATATTAACTCTCTAGCTTCTTGGGGAGTTTTATTCACTATAGCACCTCCACTAGCTGCATCCATCATTTTTCTCTCCATGGGAAGCAATCCTTCATAAAAGTATTGAATGAGGAGTTGTTCAGAAACTCCGTGTTGGGGGCAACTTGCACACAGTTGCTTGAAGCGTTCCCAGTACTCGTGGAGGGTCTCTACGTCTCTTTGCTTAATGCCACATATTTCTCTTCTAATATTCGCAGCTCGTGACGCTGGAAAAAACTTTTCAAGGAACAATCTTACCATTTCATTCCATGTGGTTATTGAGCCAGAAGGAAGGTAAAATAACCAACCAATCCTTTGCTCTATCGGCTAGTGAGAATGGGAAGGCACGCAGTTTGATTTGATCTTCCGTTACTCCTTGTGGTTTGAAGCTCGAACACACCACGTGGAACTCCTTTAGGTGCTTATGTGGATCTTCATTTTCAAGTCCACGAAAATTTGGCAGTAATTGAATCAAACCTGAACGTAATTCAAAACCAACCTCTAATGCAGGATGTTGAATACAAAGCGGTTGTTGATTAACATTTGGTGCAGAAAGCTCCCACAACGTTCTTTGTTCTTCGGCCATCACTTACTCTACTTCGGGATCGCAGCAAAAAGCACTTGATTCGGTTGTGGTATTTGATTGAAGG
This sequence comes from Ipomoea nil, assembly GCF_001879475.1. Classification (NCBI taxonomy): domain Eukaryota; kingdom Viridiplantae; phylum Streptophyta; class Magnoliopsida; order Solanales; family Convolvulaceae; genus Ipomoea; species Ipomoea nil. The sequence goes on from NW_017616542.1 coordinate 664,725, forward strand.
GATGTTGATGAAAGGGCTTGATTTTTGCGCAACTTAGTTTCCTTCCTCAACCTTTTAGCAATCTTCTCGATTTCAGGATCGTATTGCAGTTGACCTGTACGAGAAGAACGTGACATAAAAATAAATCTATTTAACACCAATCCCCGGCAACGGAGCCAAAAATTTGATGGGTGTCGAAACCAACAAATAATAAATTACTTACTCTATAATTTGCAATAGTGATGAGTAAGGTCGTACCCACAGAGATTGGTCAGACTTATTTTTAATCAAAGATTCAATAAAGAATGAGATGGGAATTGGAAATTAAATAGCAACAATAAAAAGGCAAACAATACAAAATATTAAATAATCAATATCAACTAGTATCCAACTCAAGGAATAATATCAATTCAATTCTAACAAGACAGATCATCGATTTCCAAGAAATAATTACTTTATGCTTTACCAAATTGGTTATGGTTATTAACAAGCTCTAATAACCTATCTTTCCTTACTTTGTCGATAATCAAAACAAGTTCTTTGATCACTTCCCTAGCTAATAAATAATCCTAAACAAGCTCTTAGGATTTAATTTACTAACAGCATTAAAAGAATTAGAAAGATTACCAATTCTAGCCAACAAACTCAAAAGCATGGTTCATTTAAACTAGACTATATATCTTCATAACATAAGATTGAAAATCTAATTTATAATCAACTATGTTATTTGCTACTAGCTTTAGAACACTTAAACAATTACGGATTCAAAGTTCTAATTAGCAATATAATAACTTGACAATTGAACAATGGGCCCTTTGCAACAATTAATCAAGCAATAATTTAAACTCAGATAACAGGAGATATATAAATAATAAAGTGCAGAGAATAAACAAAAAAAAACAAGAAAATTGAAATTTAAGAAATTAAACATACCAATTTAATTGGTCCGAGTGCTTAGGGACGAAACACGTAGAAGTCGCCGTAGTCGCTGAAGCCTTCTGAAGTCTATGTAAGATTAAACATACCAATTTAATTTAAGAAAAGACATAAAAGAATGTTAAAATTGAACTTGGACTTAACAATAAAATAAACAAATAAATTTCGATTGGGTCAAAAGAAAAGTAAAGAGTCCACTTTAATTAACAAATGTAATATTTTTATTCTTAATGGCCTAAAATAATCTGTAAACTTATTATTCAAGTAATTAATATATTAATACAAAATATAAATTAAAGTTTAAAATAAGTATAATGTTAAATAAATAAAATTAATTTATTATAAAAACTAATCTAAATAAAATATATAAATTGTACTTATCATTACAACATTACATAATATCAATTACTGAGAAAAAAAAGTATTACAAAAATTAATATTTAATGAGAACTAACAATATATACAAAATTTGAAAATTAATATTTTATACTAAATTATAATTTGTAGTAACGGGTAAAATCTAATATTAGTAATATTAATGACGGGGTTTTCCATCATTACAAGAATATAATGAGAGGAAATTATGCTAATGAATAGTTGTATTAGTGACGGAATTTTTTGTCACAAAAAGAACGTTTTAGTGACGGTAAATACACTATCACTATATGCTTATTTAATGATGGTATCATATCCCGTCACTATTTGTTTTTATCTTCGGAAGATATAACGACGGGTGATGACGGTAAATGTCCCGTCATTAAAAGTCTTTTATGATGGTTTTTGATTTTTTAGTGACGGTTTTACCTCTCATTAATGACCAATTTTCTTGTAGTGATAAATACACACACACACTAATAAGAGCTGAAAGAAGTTAGACCTATAATGAGTAGAAAAAATGTCCGTCAAATTATTAAATCAAATGAATGATTTAGATTGTTTAGATTTTAATTTTTCTTTGAGATTTTCAAATTTATCCTTAATTATATGATTTCAATAAAAGAGGTCTCAGGTTCGAACCTCATCAAAATTAAAATTTTCTTAAAAATTATATTCTCCGTTAATTTACTCATTAATTTCAATAAGAAAGGCCTTAGATTCGAACCACATCCTAATCAAAGTTTGCATAATTAGTACTCTATTTTACTCTTATTAAATTAAATAATAATTTAGTAGCTACAACAAAAAATAATACATATGTAATTTTTTAATTTAAAATTATGTGTCTACAATGTCTTTATTAAAAAAAAAAATTATTCATAATCAATAAATTAAATAAGAGAAATAATTTCATTAGTTATATTGTCTTTATTTATCTTCAAAGTAAAAATTCTTTACATTTAAATTCATCAATTGATTATATTGTCTTTTTTATTCAAAAAAAAAAAAAAAAACTATTCATTATCAATAAATTAAGAGTTAATAACTATGTGGTCCAATGGTACCCGGGTTGGGCTTCTATTAGGAAGATTGTGAGTTCAAGCCTCAGTGGAGCTAGTAGCATTCAAAAAAAAGAGTTAATAACCAAAATGGTCCCTCGACTATCATTCTTAACTATGTAATTTTTACCCAATTTAGTCCTTCGTTAATTTTTTTGTTTATTGACTGTCAAAAGTGGGGATAAAATTATAATTTTACAATCTTTCTCCTTCCTCTCCATTTAGCAACGTCAAACCATGCAACAATACGTTCAGATCGGCATTCGACCGTAAAAAATTCGCTGGAAATCAAATTCTTGGGCTTTCCGAATTTCGATGCACAACCACGCCTTCGACACTGACAGGTTTGGAAGCCGATCGGAGCTTATTGCTGCATGGTTTGGCACTGCTAAATGAGGAGGAAGGAGAAAGCTTGTAAAATTATAACTTTATCACCACTTTTGACAGTTAACAAACAGTCAAATTAACAGATGACTAAATTGGGTAAAAAGTAAATAGTTGAGGACTTAATTGGATAAGAATGGTAGTTGAGGACCAAATTGGTAATTGCGGCATAGGCGAGGGACCATTTTGGTTATTAACTAATAAATTAATTAAGAGAAATAATTTCATTAGTTATATTGTCTTTATTTTTCTCCAATGTAAAAATTCTTTACATTCAAATTCATCAATTAATTATATTCACTACATTGTCTATTATCCTTTTTTTTTTTTGTACACTATTTTTTAATTAAATATCAAAGTTATAATACAACATAATGTTATATATTTATTTACCAAGTATTTTATTAATACTGTAACACCCCACAAAACATGCTATACAAAAAACCTTAACACATGCAGATATCACAACAAACACTAGCACAGCAGAACATAAAAAGGTAACTGGTTAGACATAAATAAAAAACATGGGGTGTTATGCCACGTTTACCAACAACGATAAACGCTACGGCCAAATCTACATGGTATACAACTATCCCAACGCCCACAAGTCTAAAACTAAACCGGCTCACAGGCCGTAAGACAAACGAAAGGAGCTACACTATCGGGCACTAGACATCGCGCTCGTCTAGACATCAGCTGAAAGAACACAAATAAACATGGGACGACGCCCGGTCAGCGAATAATGCTGGTAACCCACCAATACATGTGAAATAACATAAATAGGTAAGATATAAATTGTCAAACCATTTTCGAAACGGAATACATATATATAAGTGTAAAACCAAGAGTCAAAGCCAACATAAGACTCAACACTCTCAACAAACAATACGGGAACACATCCCAAGACCATAAGAACAACACGACTCACAAAAGAGTCAAGGCATGATCTATCATCACTCAATAGATCAAAACCCGACAAGTACAACGCAAAAGAATAAGACTTACACAACCGGCAACACATGCCAAGGCAATACATGCCTCTGTGACTACACACGTCACAAGAGAAGAACACACAACACCGGCTACAATAGCCCTCGTGACATCACCCATCACGAGTTGATATGCCTGCCTTATGCCCGGTTCCAACCTTGTGGCTACCCCCAACCTTGTTTCTTCTTTCCAACCATTACCTCCAGGACCCCTGTACTTCTTAGTCCAACATTTTCCCTCCGGGACCGTAGTCCCCCACCAACGACCACCAACGAGACCACCAATTTCATAGAACAGAAGGTACCGTACACACACACGGCAACACATGCCTTCCCAAGAAATACGTGGACCCATCACTCAGGCCACAACTCCATAATCACGTCATGGCCACCACGAGGACCGCTGCAATACCTTGGTGACTAGTGTCCCATACCACTAATCGTGCAATCCAGGTAAAGCCACACACGCATCACACTTCAACAAGAATCAATCAACGGATTACAACGAAGGTATGAAACATACTCAATCACGGAATGGGTCACAACCCACAACAACAACGATGAATAACACAAGTTATCATCAACCATTCGGAAGGTACAAACAACACACACGCTAGCATTTGGACACCGAACTAGCATGCTTATCAAACGGATAAACCAAAGGTAGTTCCGAGGATCACACAAGACACATCACGGTTCAACGAAACACAATGTTGAACACTTAGATCAATTCAAGATACCAAATACCTACATGGCTTCCTACCATATAGTTCTAGACATACGAAACATCAAGAAGACACTCAAATAGTTCCACAAAAGAACAACGGGAAGTCAAAAGACCAAATACCAAGTCAAAAGAATCACGGGGAACAAATCCCATCACAACTCCACTTGTGTACCCGCGGGTGGACCCACGGGTAGTGCCCCACCCGTGGTTTCGCCCGCAAGAACACATTCCCACAAGGCCCGTACCCGTGGGTGGGGCGACGGGTGGTGCCCCGCCCGCCGTTCCGCCCGCGGGTACAATCCTGTACCTCAACAACACACTTCGCGAAATTCATCTCCAAACACAAATTCAAGTCCAAAACATGCCAAATCTCACCCAATACAACAAAATGACTTGAATCATAGGAAATGCCAAGCAATGGCACACAAGAACCCTAAACACGAGCTCTAGATATGCATTTTCACAAGAACATGCATAAACACTCACATTTCATAGCAAAACACAAGTAGAATCCAAGAAATCACATATAAGTAAGCAAAATAGGTTTTGTAGAGCATGGGTTACCTCTTGTAGACTAAAAGACTTCACTTTACACCTCAACAAGCTCCCCACAAGGCTCACTTTCCAAACACACTTCAAGAACAAACCAAAAGATCATAAAGATCCTACTTTTAAGAAAAAGACATCTAAGATGGAACCAAAAACACAAGACGGACTTAGATCTTACCCTCATAGATGTTCAATTAGGTGAAAGGTTGAATTTTGGAAGCAACTCTTGAAGTCTTGGCAAGGTCTCAACTTAGCTTGAAGGAAAAGCTACTCACCTTTCTAGAGAGAAGGTAGAGCTAATATTTTAGAAAGTGTAAGGGGTGAAATGAAGATGTCTTCTAGGTTAGGTTACAATACTAACACTTGGTGAAAGGTCGAGAATACCCTTACTAACATTAGGAAATGTAAGGAACAAGGGAACTCCCTTCAAAGCTCAAGGTACAACTTGACTTTGGAGTTGACTAGTCCAATACTAGTCCTCAAGTATTGAATTTCAGGATTTTAGGTATTAATTCCCCAATTGAAATAGGATTAATTATTCAATTAACCCATTAATTGAATTTGGATTTTGAGGTGTCACATCCTCTCCCCCTTCAAAGAAGCTTCGTCCCCGAAGCTTGGGTACGACGAATTAAAAGCAAACGGTGATAGGAAACAACATTGTGACAAGAGGTTCAAGAACGAATTCTTTTTGTCAAAGCTCAAAAGATTTCACAAGAATTTCAAACAAGAAAGATGGCATAACAATCAAGGATTGGCAAGAGTTTAACAAACGGATGGATTGAGCATCACGAACTCTAGACTTAACACCAACATCAACTTCTAGCCAAACACTAAGGACAAGACAACCAACACAAAACACCCGCTACTATTACTAAGCTAACTAAGCCACAAGCAACAAGCAAAAACAAGCATGAAAGCAACAACAAACAACCAACAACGGCTAAGGAGACACAACTACCTAAAGAAGAAAGCGAACAAGGTAGCCACAACTTCTAGAAGGACTCGCTCTCCGACTCCTCGGACTCTTCCTCGTCTTCTCCTCTATGACTCGAGCTGGCTTCGATCTGGTCTAGCCGGTGGTATATGGCGACGAACCGCGTCTTCATAAAAGCAAAGCAACTAAAACAACTACTCAAACTACAAGCTAACAACCACGGCAACCAAGAGAGGACGACTAAGCACAACCGAAAAGCGACAACAACAAAGCGGTAACAGCAAACGAGGGAAGAACGAGTTACCACAACAAAACGGTCGGCTTGCGAAACGAATGACAAAGCTTAAGAGATAGGTTGCAAGCGAGGTTTTAAGCAACAAAGGTGCTCGCCACTAACCAAGGTTAGAGGAAACATGGGTTCAAATTAAAGTGGTGAGATAGATAGGTCTGGTCACAACGAAGTTCAACACCAAAACCGTCGGTTGATAAAACGAGAGACAAGGCTTAGAGATAGGTTGAGGGTTCACAAAGGTAAGACAAGAAAGAAAGATGAGGTGATAGATAAAAGATTTACCGGAAAGGAAAGCTAACTTCACACCGAGCCTAACTCCTGCTCAAAACTAGCCAACGATCTACTCAAAACGAGACGGCTCAGCTAAGGAACAAGCCACAAACAGAACCTGACACCACAAGAACTCTAAACTAGATCACTCGGGATCACAGAACCAGGGTTGCATCTTCGACTGATCTCTGCTGGCTTCTTCAACCAAAGGAAACAAGGTACCCCCACTACTTAACTTGAGCTCGGCATCTGCTTGAACTTGATCCATCACTTCTGACAAAAGCTTCAACTACTAGATCCAAAACACTAGTTGGATGTCCTTCTCTCCGGCTCTTGGGCTAACTTGATGAAGGCTATCGGCTTAACACTTGCATTAGCAAACAACTCACAACTCGCGACAAGGAAACACTTGAAAACTTCAAAGCTTCAGCTCGAATGAAAGGTCCAAAGCAGGAACGGTAGCAAAGGAGAAAGGTAACTCAGGGGAAAGAAGGTTCACAAGAAGAGATGCGGTTCAACGGTAAGGATTAGAGCGAAAAGTTTGGGTTCAGAAACTCAAGGACCACGTTACTTAGGAGTAGGATCAAAGTCATCAAAGTTGCAACTTAGGAAATAAGGTTGCCACCTTGCACAGAATCGTTAGAAGCGGGGAATACAAGAACGAGGTTCGATTCAAAGGGAAAGATCAAGGTGAGAGTTTAGGTTCAACAACTCGAGGACCATGTTGATTAAGAAGAGAAGAAAGGTAAACAGGACTACAACTTAAGAAGTAAGGAATCAAAATGGGGTTTTAGGGAGTTGAAAAGAATTTCCTCACGGAGGATATCCGATTTAAACTCTAGGATAGCGATAACTAGGAAGGGAATTAAGATTCTCAAAGTCACAACTTAGGAAAGATGAGGTCGTAACCTTGGACAGATTCAAATCAAGAGAGGAACAAGAACGAGGTTTGAAAGAATTGAAAGGATTTCCCAACGAAGGGTACTAGATTTAGGCTAAAGAATAGCGTAGGTTAAGGAGGAAATCAAGATTTTCAAGATTACAACTTAGGAAAACGAGGTTGTCATCTTGTATAGAATCAAATTAAGAAGGAAACGAGAACAACGCTCGAAGAGATAGGAAAGATTTCTCGGAAAGGGGCAAGGGATGAAGATCGGCTTCAAGAGGTAAAAGGGTTCACGACTTCTGGCGAAACTTTGGCTTGACGCTGAACACTAAGCTTGTCGAACTGAAGGCTCTCTACCACGACTCAGACACGGCTTACTCTTAGACCTTGCCAGGTTTCTTCATAAGCTGATGACACCGCCGCCTTGCACAAGATGGTTTGGTAAAGAACAAGGTTCGGAAGAAAAGGATTACTTGGCAAAAAGGGTGATTGGATTCGTCTAAGGGAAAGGAAAGATTAACGAGGGTCAAGGGTAACACTCAAACAAGCTAACGCTCGATGCTAACACGCAAGGAAAGGCACAAAGACGAAGGGAGGTGCAACAAAAGGGTACAAAACTTACTTCCACGGTTCCCACTTGCATCTGTCTCACAACTATTGATCTTGCCTTGCCGAGGTTGTTGTTGAGTCCGTTGAAGTCTTCCTCTTAGCCCTGCACTCAAAGGACCGGTGACCTTTCTTGCCACAAGCAAAGCACTCTATCGGTTTCCCATGACAGTAAACGCCGGGGTGGTCACTTCCACACTTCTTGCAAACGGGGCGCTTTCCCTTAGCCTTGTTGTTCCGGATTGGTTTGGGAGCCTTACCTCTCTTAGAGACGTCTCTTTGCTGGCTCCTTGTGGATCCAACACTAGTAGCCATCAAACTCCTAACCACAGGTGAAACACTTTCGTCAAGCTTCTTCTTACGGTTCTCCCGGATTCCTTTTTGAACTTGCTGAAATCGGTAGAGGTCGGTTGCACAAAGGTAGGTCTCCTTGACATGAGCAGGATAGAACCACGCACGTAACTAACCTTCAGGTCCTCCCAACTGAACTCCAGATCTTGTCTACAAGCTGGCCTTTCAAACATCCACCACGAGTCCGCTCTGAACTCCGGATCTTGTCTACAAGCTGGCCTTTCAAACATCCGGGTCCACTCGTCCAGCACTGCGGGATCTTTTTCACCGGCGAAGAACGGGGGACGGAGACTGGCGACTAGGTGTACTACGTCACGATTCCCATTCTGAAGAGGGTGGTTGTTGAGGAGGGCGCTGCTTGGCGTCTGGGTGATCTGTGTCAGCTGATGGAGGCTTTGAGCTAACTGTTCACTAGTGACTGCTTCTGAAGACCTTGCACGACTTCTCGATGATACCATCCTCGACTTCTACAGCAACAGCACGATAACGAGAGAGACTTAGGGCCCGCACCCTTACCTGGTACCTTAACTAAAGAGAACTAAAGCTAAAAGGAAACAAAGCACAGAAAACACAATAGAAAACGACACAAGAACTCACAACCTCACCGCGCGTCCTAAAGTCCTAAGCCTAACACTTAGATTCTTAAGGTCGCTTAAAGGTCTCAAACCACACTTAGCCACTTAGAAAGTCTAGACTTAACCCTTCCTAGGCTCAAACCTAGGCTCTGATACCAACTGTAACACCCCCCAAAACATGCTATACAAAAAGCCTTAACACATGCAGATATCACAACAAACACTAGCACAGCGGAAGATAAAAAGGTAACTGGTTAGACATAAATCCAAAACATGGGGTGTTATGCCACGTTTACCAACAACGATAAACGCTACGACCAAATCTGCATGGTATACAACTATCCCAACGCTCACAAGTCTAAAACTAAACCGGCTCACAGGCCGTAAGACAAACGAAAGGAGCTACACTATCGGGCACTAGACATCGCGCTCGTCTAGAAATCACCTGAAAGAACACAAATAAACATGGGACGACGCCCGGTCAGCGAATAATGCTGGTAACCCACCAATATATGTGAAATAATATAAATAGGTAAGATATAAATTGTCAAACCATTTCCGAAACAGAATACATATATATAAATGTAAAACCAAGAGTCAAAGCCAACATAAGACTCAACACTCTCAACAAACAACACGGGAACACATCCCAAGACCATAAGAACAACACAACTCACAAAAGAGTCAAGGCATGATCTATCATCACTCAATAGATCAAAACTCGACAAGTACAACACAAAAGAATAAGACTTACACAACCGGCAACACATGCCAAGGCAACACATGCCTCTGTGACTACACACGTCACAAGAGAAGAACACACAACACCGGCTACAATAACCCTCGTGACATCACCCATCACGAGTTGATATGCCTGCCTTATGCCTGGTTCCAATCTTATGGCTACCCCCAACCTTGTTTCTTCTTTCCAACCATTACCTCCAGGACCCCTGTACTTCTTAGTCCAACATTTTCCCTCCGGGGCCGTCGTCCCCCACCAACGACCACCAACGAGACCACCAATTTCATAGAACAGAAGGTACCGTACACACACACGGCATCACATGCCTTCCCAAGAAATACGTGGACCCATCACTCAGGCCACAACTCCATAATCACGTCACGGCCACCACGAGGACCGCTGCAATACCTTGGTGACTAGTGTCCCATACCACTAATCGTGCAATCCAGGTAAAGTCACACACGCATCACACTTCAACAAGAATCAATCAACGGATTGCATCGAAGGTATGAAACATACTCAATCAAGGAATGGGTCACAGCCCACAACAACAATGATGAATAACACAAGTTATCATCAACCATTCGAAAGGTACAACAACACACACGCTAGCATTTGGACACCGAACTAGCATGCTTATCAAACGGATAAACCAAAGGTAGTTCTGAGGACACACAAGACACATCACGGTTCAACGAAACACAATGTTGAACACTTAGCACGATTCAAGACACCAAATACCTACATGTCTTCCTACAATATAGTTCTAGACATACGAAACATCAAGAAGACACTCAAATAGTTCCACAAAAGAACAACGGGAAGTCAAAAGACCAAATACCGAGTCAAAAGAATCACGGGGAACAAATCCCATCACAACTCCACTTGTGTACCCACGGGTAGTGCCCCACCCGTGGTTCCGCCCGCGCGAACACATTCCCACAAGGCCCGTACCCGCGGGTGGGGCGAAGGGTGGTGCCCCGCCCGCGGGTACAATCCTGTACCTCAACAACACACTTCGCGAAATTCATCTCCAAACACAAATTCAAGTCCAAAACATGCCAAATCTCACCCAATACAACAAAATGACTTGAATCATAGGAAATGCCAAGCAATGGCACACAAGAACCCTAAACACAAGCTCTAGATATGCATTTTCACAAGAACATGCATAAACACTCACATTTCATAGCAAAACACAAGTAGAATCCAAGAAATCACATATAAGTAAGCAAAATAGGTTTTGTAGAGCATGGGTTATCTCTTGTAGACTAAAAGACTTCACTTTACACCTCAACAAGCTCCCCACAAGGCTCACTTTCCAAACCCACTTCAAGAACAAACCAAAAGATCATAAAGATCATACTTTTAAGAAAAAGACATCTAAGATGGAACCAAAAACACAAGATGGACTTAGATCTTACCCTCCTAGATGCCCAAATAGGTGAAAGGTTGAATCTTGGAAGCAACTCTTGAAGTCTTGGCAAGGTCTCAACTTAGCTTGAAGGAAAAGCTACTCACCTTTCTAGAGAGAAGGTAGAGCTAATATTTTAGAAAGTGTAAGGGGTGAAATGAAGATGTCTTCTAGGTTAGGTTACAATACTAACACTTGGTGAAAGGTCGAGAATACCCTTACTAACATTAGGAAATGTAAGGAACAAGGGAACTCCCTTCAAAACTCAAGGTACAACTTGACTTTGGAGTTGACTAGTCCAATACTAGTCCTCAAGTATTGAATTTCAGGATTTTAGGTATTAATTCCCCAATTGAAATAGGATTAATTACTCAATTAACCCATTAATTGAATTTGCATTTTGGGGTGTCACAAATACCATGAAAAAATAAAAATAATAAAAAAAAAAAAAAAAATATATATATATATATATATATATATATATATATATATATATATATATATATATATATATATATATAATTAAGCCAATCATATTAACTACTTGGGGGATTTGTTGACAAAGAGAGTATTCATATCACACAACAAATTGAAGTGGGAAACTATCTCACAATGTCCTTGTTTGGCAATCAGCAGTTAGCGGTAAGCGAATTGTGTTAGCAGTTAGCAAATAGCGGATTATATTAGCGGGTTTGATCAACGAATTATATCCACGGTTGGTAAAAAGATATTTTAAAAAAAAAATAGCTGTTTAGATTAACATGTAAAATGATCTAAGGGTATACATATATTTAATAATAATAATAATAATAATAATAATAATAATAATAATAATAATAATAATAATAATAATAATAATAATAAAAGAAATAAAAAAAAAAAACAAAACATATGGGGTGTCGAACGTTCGGCTCACCTTAGTTTTGCCGCTTTTCCCACATCGGTGAAAAAGTGACATGGGAGCCTTGAGGCTCCTATAAAAGGATCCTCAAGGCTCCAATTAAAAATTAAGCTTGGTCATCCGTTGATGGGCAAGTAGTGAGCCAGCGAAACTGGCTCTTGCTATTCAAGGAGTCGAAACGGCTATACAGTAAACATTTTTTTTTTCAATACATGGGTGTCTTGGGGAGATCATTCTCCAAAACGCTAAGTGAAAATATTGTAAATTGAAGTGTTTGTATTTTCAGTGATTTGAAACAAATTATTGGTCTAAACTATTGAATAACCAACCACTTTATTTAGCATTTTGATCTTTGGATTTCATCATATTTACCAACTATCCAATATCTTTGGGTTACATTATAATTAAAAATTTTAAATTTTTACTACTTCATCTAAATTTCTTAAATTAGGAATTTCTTTATCCATAATAATTCATTCAACAATAATGGTTGAACTAAATGAACACTGAGCAAAACACCTAAAGGACCGGTACCGTTGATTCATTCATTGATCTTGTATGTGCATTCATTAAATATATTAGAACCCTTTGCAACAAAAATACTTGGTTACTATTTAAAAAAAAAAAAAGTTTACTAACAATTATAATGAATCTCCTATATTATCTTGTATTCATATACTATGAGTTACATATTTAAATAAACAAATTTGACATTAAATTACTTATGTATGAACTTCTCATATATAATCTTGCATTGATATACTTTCAAATATTTATTTAATTATAAACATTGACATTCTCATTCGTGCAATGTGCGTATAAACTAGTTATAATTATAAGTAGTAAAATACTCAATGGGAAATATATTTCAAAATATGATATTAATTAAAAACAATTTAAATTAGAGGTGCATATAATTCAGCGAGTGAATTAGTCAATGTGTTCAACTTTGATTAAATGTTTAAATTCATAGTTAAATTGTATATATAATTTGTGTATTATGTGTTTAAATTAATAGTTAAATTGTATACATAATTTGTATATTATGTGTTTAAGTATATTTTATGTTGAACATGTTGACGTGAAATAGAGATGCGAAAGTGAACATTGCGCGTTGTTTATTCAACTATGACCGCTACGAAAAATAAATAAATCGCCAAATGCATCTTAAGTAATCATTTTCGTAATATTGTTAAATATAAGAAGATTTTTAAAAAAATAAAAAAAATAAAAAGATAAAATACAATATTACTGATGGTGAGATGGAAAAGATAGTATTACCCACGTTAAAAAGGTACGTGAAAAACATTTCTGGCTAAAATTGAACAGAGAATGCACCGGAATGACCAAATTCACTAAGAAAGTAATAGTCGTGGATCAATTCTGCAAGTTTTGAAAGTCGTGGATCAAAGTTGTTAGTGACATCATAGTCGTGGGACCAAAAATGCGATTTTTTTTTTTGTTTATTGCTTGTTTTTGTCAATATTTCCTCGTTTTGTTCATACATTTTTTTTTAATTTCTTTATTTTTTTTATGATGAATACTAGTTTTTTACGCGCATTGCGCGATTGGGATAATGCCCAATACTTTTTTTTAAATAAATACTTTAAAGTATATTAAGACAGGATTATATTGAAATTGTTCATGCATAGATAATTGAAGGTTGAATTTGCGTATTTAAATAGGTAATTCTTCTCCCAAAGGTTGAGTCCCCAACCCCAAGGGCCCCCCACAGTCCGACCCGACAGAGCATTGTGGGAAGTTGTAGATCACGGTAACTCAATGGTTCAGCAGACAGGGCCAAATGCTGATACGCACAAAGGAATCTGCCCACTTTGGACATAATTCCCGCACTGCCGCCGCCGAGGTTCAAACCTTCGTTTCTTCTCCCAAATACTACACACTAAACCATTGAGCTAAGCTCGTGCGGGTTAAATAGGTAATTCTAAGTTTACAAATACAAGATAATATAGTCAAGATTGATTATAATTGTCAATAAAATAATTGTATAGGTATGGTTGAAACCAAATACGGGACATAAGGGAGAACAAATAAAAATTAGGACATAGAATATTAAATATATACTAATATTGTTTGAGGAGATTCCGACATTAGGATTTCTGGTTAAGTTCTATTAAGACTTTAATATTAGAATTAGATTAATGGTGTAGTTATAAATCTATATTAGACTTTAATATTAGAATTAGACTAATGGTAAATTAACGGAAAAGTTAAATGGATAATCATATAATTAAGGATAAATTAGAAAATCTTAAAAGAAAAAATTAAAACCTGAACAATATGAACCATTCATTTGATTTAATAATTTGGCGGTCATTTTTTCTACCCAATGTTAATAATTAAATAAATTCGCTGGTCAAATCCGCTAACGCTAACCGCTAACTGCTGATTGTCAAACAAGGACATTGCGAGGTAGTTCTCACTTCAATTTGTTGTGTGATTTGAATACTCTCGTTGTCACAAAATCTCTCAAGTAGTTAATATGATTGGCTTTATTAATTATATTTTTTTAATTTTTTCATGGTATTAATAAAATACTTGGTAAATAAATATATAGCATTATTTTATATTATAATTTTGATATTTAATTAGAAAAATAGTGCACAAAAAAATAATAGATAATGTAGTGAATATAATCAATTGATGAATTTGAATGTAAAAATTTTTACATTTGAGAAAAATAAAGACAATATAACTAATGAAAATATTTCTTTTAATTAATTTATTGATAATTAATAAAAAAAATTTCACTGAATAAAGACATTGTAAGGATAATGTAGACGAATATAATCAATTAATAAATTTGAATATAAAGAATTTTTATATTGAAGAAAAATAAAGACAATATAACTAATAAAATTATTTCTCTTATTTAATTGATTGATAATGAATAATTTTTTTTTTTTTTGAATAAAGGCATTATGGACACATAATTCTAAATTAAAGAAATGCATATGTATTATTTTTTGTTGTAACTACTAAATTATTATTTATATATATAATAATTTAATAAGAGTAAAATAGAGTACTAATTATGCCAACTTTGATGGGGATGAGGTTCGAACCTAAGACATTTTTTTATTGAAATCAATGAGTAAGTTAACGGTGAACTAACGGAAATTCTTAAAATTTTAATGGAATTAGTAACGGTGTGTGGGTATTTTAGGAAATTTAAGTGTAAAATTTAAATCTGATCAATCTTTTAATTAATCTGAGCCATTCATTTGATTAAAATCTGTGACCGCCATTTTTTCTACCCATTATAGGCCTAACTCTCTTGGGCTCTTATTAGTATATATATATATATATATATATATATATATATATATATATATATATATATATATATATATATATATATATATATATATATATATATATATATATATATATATATATATATATATATATATATATATATATATATATTAGATTTATTTTCTTTATGTTTTTAATGATGAATATTTGTTTTTAGAATTAACACAATTTTTTTTTCAAATTAACATTTAAAAATATGAATGTCATCTTAATTTTGTGTTTTAGTTCATAATAGTTATTTAAAGATTGAATTATTTATTTATAAGAAATTAGTATTTTTTTTTTAATACTATTGACTCTATTATAAGGTAGTATATGTTCTATACTTTCTTTATCTATTGTAGCCTAAAGAGTCAATATATCGCCATCGGAATTCGATTCAGTAACCTTCTCTCGAAAGGAGTCACATAGATACCATCTGAGCACGCACAATGTGCTTGGCAGAAGTTAGTATTTTTAATTTCATAAATTTTTAACATATATATCAAGGACATTTTAGTATATATATATTATGCATTTAAGTATATTACAATGATGACATATAGTTTTCAATCAAACAGATTAATATTACACCCTAACCAAATACATAATATAATCATTTTTTTTTTTGTAATCTTATATTATCTTTTAACATGTTGTTATATTATCTAGAATATAATAATTTCACATTTTGTGAACTAAACTCTCATATTTGATTAATTTTGATTTTCCCAAGGCACCATAAGACTTGGCAAAAACAAGATAGTCTTCTAGACCAACTATTGGAGAGTTTATTTCTTTTTTTTTTGGTTCGGTGTAATTTTTTTTAGGGAAAAAAACACCCATATTTTCTCTTCAATACTTCTTCCTTCTTTTTTTTTTTTTTGGTTTTTTTTTTTTACAATTAATAATTTTAATTTTATAATTTTAAAATTTGATTTTAAATAAAATAAATTTAAATATTAAAATAAAATAATTTTTAATTATATAATATAATTTCATAAAGTAATTAAAATTTTAAAAATAATAATAAATAAATAAAATAATAATAAAAATTGACCTCAATAGCAAAATGACCATTGAGGTCAAAATATCAAAGTAACCCCGAAAACAACAACCTTAAGGTTGCTTATATATATATATATATATATATATATATATATATATATATATATATATATATATATATATATATATATATATATATATATATCTACTATACTAATAAGAGCCCAAGAGAGTTAGGCCTATAATGGGTAGAAAAAATGACGGTCGCAGATTTTAATCAAATGAATGGCTCAGATTGATTGAAAGATTGATCAGATTTAAATTTTACACTAAAATTTTCTAAAATACCCACACACCGTTACTAATTCCGTTAAAATTTTAAGAATTGACGTTAGTTCACCATTAACTTACTCATTGATTTCAATAGAAAAAGGTCTTAGGTTCGAATCTCATCTCAATCAAAGTTGGCATAATTAGTACTCTATTTTACTCTTATTAAATTATATAAATAATAATTTAGTAGTTACAACAAAAAATAATACATATTCATTTCTTTAATTTATAATTATGTGTCCACAATGCCTTTATTCAAAAAAAAAATCATTATCAATAAATTAACTAAGAGAAATAATTTTATTAGTTATATTGTCTTTATTTTTCTTCAATATAAAAATTTTTTATATTCAAATTTATTAATTGATTATATTCGCTACATTATCCTTACAATGTCCTTATTCAGTGAAAAAAAATTATTAATTATCAATAAATTAATTAAAAGAAATATTTTCATTAGTTATATTGTCTTTATTTTTCTCAAATGTAAAAATTTTTACATTCAAATTCATCAATTGATTATATTCACTATATTATCTATTATCTTTTTTCTGCACTATTTTTCTAATTAAATATCAAAGTTATAATGCAAAATAATGCTATATATTTATTTACCAAGTATTTTATTAATACCATGAAAAAATTAAAAAAAAAATATAATTAATAAAGCCAACCATATTAACTACTTGAGAGATTTTGTGACAAAGAGAGTATTCAAATCACACAACAAATTGAAGTGAGAACTACCTCGCAATGTCCTTGTTCGACAATCAACAGTTAGGGGTTAGCGTTAGCGGATTATACTAGCGGATTTGACCAGCGAATTTATTTAATTATTAACATTGGGTAGAAAAAATGACCGCCAAATTATTAAATCAAATGAATGGTTCATATTGTTCAGGTTTTAACTTTTTTCTTTTAAGATTTTCTAATTTATCCTTAATTATATGATTATCCATTTAATTTTTCCGTTAATTCACCGTCAATCTAATTCTAATATTAGAGTCTAATATAGAATTATAACTACACCATTAATCTAATTCTAATATTAAAGTCTTAATAGAACTTAACCACAAATCCTAATGTCGGAATCTCCTCAAACAATATTAGTATATATTTAATATTTTATGCCCTGATTTTTATTTGTTCTCCCGTATGTCCCGTATTTGGTTTCAACCATACCTATACAATTATTTTATTGACAATTATAATCAATCTTGACTATATTATATTGCATTTGTAAACTTAGAATTACCTATTTAACCCGCACCGGCTTAGCTCAATGGTTTTGAACCTCGGCGGCGACAGTGCGGGAATTATGTCTAAAGTGGGCAGATTCCTTGTCCACAATGCTCTGTCAGGTCGGAGTGTAGGGGGCCCTTGGGGTTGGAGACTCAACCTTTGGGAGAAGAATTACCTATTTAAATACGCAAATTCAACCTTCAATTATTTATGCATGAACAATTTCAATATAATCATGCCTTAATATACTTTAAAGTACTTATTTAAAAAAAAAATTATTAGGCATTATCCCAATCGCGCAATACGCGTAAAAAACTAGTATATATATATAACAGAGGGTGGAAAACAAATGTTCCACTCTCTGCGTGTGAAGATGCCGCATGCTGACCACGCGCATAATCAGAGTTGCTCAAGAGAGAATTGTTTCTCCAGAGCAACTTTTTTCTCTTCCTTCCAGTGCTTTTCTCCTCCTATCTCTTCTTCTTTCTTCTTAGATTGGAGAAATCCTAAATGTAGATTCAAGAGCATTATATTAAAATGGGGTATGGTTGACTGGAAAGGTCTCATCCTTCCTTTAACTAAAGGTCTAGAGTGACAGGGTCGTTCCAATGACAATGAAAGTCCTGTGCGACATCATAATTTGGTCCTCTTTTCAAGTCATATACATAAATATAATAGTTGTTCAATTTTATAAATACGTTGTAATAGTCCCAAAGGAATCTCTTGCTTTGTCACAACTATTTGCAATATCACACAAAGTTAAGTTAAGATTGTGACTACACTAGGAGTATAAAATTCTCTACGATTTACATCCAAGAGTTTTTTTTGTACACCTTGGACCACTTCTCCAGATCCTGATTAAACTACCTAATAATGAAGAACTTCAGTTTTCAAAATTCAGAACTTGTATACATACTACCGACCGACAACCTCCACTCAGACCATTTATAGAAAATCAAAGAATCTAAACCCCCACAACCTGGGTTCAAACCTATGAACATCCATTTGAAATGGTAATCGGGTTGACAATCCTCATATATAATCTATGTATATATATATAAGTATATGATTTTTTTTTTTACAATTTCGTCCCCAAATTTGGGGCCTAATTGTAGAGAAAAATGATGGTCCTGTTTTGTAAATGGATGTTAGCTAATAGTTGTTATCTGATTGGGTAATTAGAGGGTATGACTAGTTGATAACATTAGCTGATTGTAGAAAGGTGTTTGGTAAATTAGCTGTTAGCTGAAAGCTGCTTGGTATAATTTATTTTCTTAAAAGTTAATTGAAAAAATTGCTTTGAGCAGCTTTTTAGAGTTACAAAAAGCTGATTAACCAAACACTTATATTACTTTATTGGAAAAAGTGTCAAATTGGCCCCCTAAGTCGAGTGGATAGTGCAATTTGGGTCCTCTAAGTGTAAAAAGCTCAATTCAGGTCCCCTAAATAGGTAAAATTGTTCAATTAAGTCCAAATAAACTTGTTTATCCGGTTAAATGCATACGGTGTTGACACGTGTCCTTATTTTATTTTTTTTATTAAAAATATTATTTATTATAAGTTAATTTAAATAATAATAATTATTATTATTATTATTAAAAAATTACAAAATTAAAAAAAAAAAAAAATAGCCACCGACTGTTCATGCCGGACAACCAATGGCTGTCTTTCTTCTTCAAAGACAACCGTGGCAGTCTAGCCACAGTTTTTTTTAAAAAATTCTTTATTATTATTATTATTATTTTTATTAATTTATAATAAATAATATTTTTAATAAAAATAAAATAAAAACACGTGTCAACACCAATTGTTAAAAAACAAAATATTATATATATATATATATATATATATATATATATATATATATATATATATATATATATACACACACATACTATACATCAGGCAATGCGCTGCCTGCTGTATAGTATATGTATATATATTTTCTCTAATTGGGGATTTGGGGCCCACAAATTCAGGGGACCTTGTTTAAGCGCCCTGGGCAATCATGCACAGGAACAATCCTGAAGAGTGATCATTGTCTTTAGATATGAAACAGTCTTTTGAATCTTCATACCAATTCTACTTAAAAGAGGTTGGGTATAAAAAAAACAAGAAAAGAAAAAAAGAGCATCATACTTAATTAATTTATGGCAACTCCTCTAATTTTAAAAATTAGAAATTCCACCGATGTTTCTTTTTGGGGAAATTTCCATATTGTGTGCATTTCTCAAACCCCAAAGTTACATAGCCCAACTTCCCTAGTAAAAACCAAGATTTGATCCCTCAGTTCAAAGACTCACCCACTGCATGCATTGCCCCCATTATTTTATCCTTAAATTCTTGTCTTACATGCATTCATCTTCTGTCTTGAAAAAGAAAAATGCATTGGAAAATTAAAAAAAAAAAATTAAAAATATTTTTTTAAAAATATATTTTTTGTGATATATAGTAATCCTACAGACCGACATTCCATTTTGTTCCTAGCAAATGTTTTCCTATATTGTCATGCACTGTTCTACTCCTTCCAGTCCCACGTTCCATTTTGTTCAAAACAAGCCAATTCCAACACTTCAACACCTACCCGAAGCTATATAAAAGCTTTTTGTATTTTGTTCTTCAACATTTTTGCTATATTTAAAAGGTTATTCCATGTAAAAACAATATAATTTAGTTGGTAAACTTTTTCCACTGATATTAGGTGACTTATAATTTTGTTGTGTCTTTAGATTGTAATTAAATCTAGTCAGAATTCAAATTTGAATTAAATTTTAATTTTTTTTTCTAAACTTGACACAAAAATTTACTCTAATCGACGTTTTGTTCACATGAAAATAAATTCTAAAAGATTAGAATTTCTAGATTTTGAAGAAAAGAATTTTATACTTTGTTTGATTGGCGAAAAATATGTTCCAAGTGAGTTTAAATTCTTCAAATTTAAGGGAGATGATTTCTTTTACTTTTCTTTGATACCTCATCTGTTACATTTTATCTGTCCTAGTTACTATTTATTTGGTCAAACTAATTTTTTCTTCTTTGTTTATTTTTTAGTACTTTTTATTATTTTAAATTTGATTTTTTATGTGTTTAATAATAATTTTAATGTGGTTTCAAAATATATAAATTTTGTATACTAATGCTAAACTTAATATTATGAAAAACTGAATTAAAAATAACTTTGGTCGTCAAATCTCGTTAATCGAAACAAACACATAAAATGAGACGGAAGGAGTATTTTTTTTCTATATATTAAAATTTTCATATACATTTTTGTGTAGATGAAAATTTTCATCTATCCTTAAATCCATTGCAAATTTAAATATGATGTATGTGGTTGGTATTTCTTCATTTTTTACTCCTTAAAATGTGTCACGCTTTAATTATTTAATAAAATGGGTGAATTATAATATTTATTAATTCATTTTTCTTGATCAAATAAAATTTGAAGACTTGATGGATTCTACCATTATTTTAAAAACTTATTAAAAAAAAAAAAAAAAAAAAAAAGCTCTTACTGAGTTACTGGAGTTGATTTTTTGAAATTTTGGGAAAATATTAAATACTGTATGTTACTCTCTGAAAAGTTGGAACACTGTTTTCTCCTGAAACACAGCTTCGGAAACATCGAAGGCAGAAAGGTGCAGACACATCATCCTCAGATTGTCTCTCTACAAATAAATTAATATTGAATTAATTCAGGGCCGGTCCTATCATTTTATAGATCCGGGGCACGATAAAAAAAATGGGCCCCCGTTAATATATATTAAGTACAAGTGTCAAATAGGCCTATTTAATGCTGCAAAGTGCTCAATTTCTACCACGAACTAAATTAAGGAGCGTTATGCCATGGAACCGTGTTAGTACACCGTTATCTTTTTTTTTTTTTTCCTTAATTAATTGCGTGATTTTTCTTCTTCATTTTCACATTTTGCAGTTTCACTTTAATTTGAGGTGAACAATGATTTCGGACATTCATAAATTATGAATTCATGCCTGCACATTCACTTTGAAACCATGCCTACACATTCCCGTCCGAAATCACGGACATTCATAAATATGAATCCATGCATGCACATTCACTTTGGAACCATGCTTACACATTCACTTTGGAACCATGAGATTATGAATTTTTTGTTATAAGATTATGAAT
Organism: Ipomoea nil; assembly: GCF_001879475.1. Taxonomy (NCBI): domain Eukaryota; kingdom Viridiplantae; phylum Streptophyta; class Magnoliopsida; order Solanales; family Convolvulaceae; genus Ipomoea; species Ipomoea nil. The sequence goes on from NW_017616542.1 coordinate 686,750, forward strand.
TTTCAGTTATGAGATTATGAATTTTCTATTATGAGATTATGAATTTTCTATTATGCGATTATGAATTTTTTGCGGTTTCACTTTAATTTGAGGTTAACAATGATTTCGGTCATTCATAAATTATGAATTCATGCCTGCACATTCACTTTGGAACCATGCCTACACATTCCCGTCCGAAATCACGGACATTCATAAATTATGAAAATCCATGCCTGCACATTCACTTTGGAACCATGCCTACACATTCACTTTGGAACCATGAGATTATGAATTTTCTGTTATAAGATTATGAATTTTCAATTATGAGATTATGAATTTTCAGTTATGAGATTATGAATTTTCTGTTATGCGATTATGAATTTTCTGTTATGAGATTATGAATTTTATGAAAATTCATAATCTCATAAAAGAAAATTCATAATTTGATCAACGCGCGCCGTTAACTCCACATCCGTGAATTTTTTTTTTTTTTTTTTTTTTTTTGCCTAAAAGCGACGTCGTTTGGCCTTCTGTTCACCATTCTCGGTGAACACGTTTCCAGGGCATAATTTGCCCTAAATTAAGTGTCAAATAGGCCAATTTACCAGCTAAATTTGTTCAATTAGCTTTTTTTACAAGTTACCAACAAGTTACCTATTTATTAATTATTAAAAAATAAATAAATAAAATAAAATAATTACAAATAAATAATAATAATAATAATAATAATAATAATAATAGCCACCGGCTGTCCGGCGAGGACAGCCGGTGGCTTCTCATTCACAGACAGCCGGACAGCCACGGCTGTCCAACTGAGGTCCAGATCTGGACCTCAAACGGCCTGGAACGAGGCGGCGGCCAAGGCCGCCCTCGTTCCAAACGGCCATGGACGTCCAGGTCCAGATCTGGACCTCAGTTGGACAGCCGTGGCTGTCCAGCTGTCCTCGCCGGACAGCCACGACTGTATGTGAATGGGGAGCCACCGGCTATCCTCGCCGGACAGCCGGTGGCTATTATCTTTTTTTTTTTTTTTTAATTTAATTATTTTATTTTATTTATTTATTTTTAAATAATTAATAAATAGGTAACCTGTAAAAAAAGTTAATTGAACAAATTTAGCTGGTAGATGGGTCTATTTGACACTTAATTTAGTTCGTGGTGGGAATTAAGCACTTCGCAGTAGTAGATGGGCTTATTTGACACTTGTGCCTATATATTTCATGCCTAAAATTTAAATTAAATAAGGAAAAAATTATTAATATCAATAACTTTAAATAAGATTAACAAATTTTTAACAATTTTACATACACAACAATAATCATGAAAAAAATTTCTAGGTGCTTTCTTTAATGCAAAATAATAAATAATAATTGTATAAGTGCCTTCATAAATAAATAATATTATAGTTTACAAAAATGAATAAATAATTTAAAATCGAGTAAACTTATAAACAATAACATTTATCATAATAAATACTAAATTAATTATTTTTAAAAATTTATAAAACAATAATTACAAACATATGGAAAGCTAAAAATCTTTTTTGACTAGGATCAAGAAATTAAAATATTTCAAAACGCAATAAAAAAAATGCAAAAAGATATGAAACATAATTATCTAGATAAAATAGTTTGAACATAAAGCATATTATAAATCACACATCTTCTATATTATTTATATGATTTTTATAAATACTGTTTTTTAATACAAATACTTTTTTCTTTTAAATAGATAATTTTTAAACTTTTTAAAGAATAATTTGAATACATATAATGACACATGATAGAAGCTTCTATATTACATTGATTAGATATTCATAAAAAGGTACGGAGTAAATTACCTTTTAATTTTTTTCATAATTCAATCTCAAAATATATCATATAATTCTCTCCGTCCTATTTTTATGTTTCTTGTTTGGTTAAGATGAGTTGATTGAAGTTTTTTTAATTCAATTTTTCATAATATGTTTAGTATAAGTATATAAAAATTTATAAATTTATAAATTGCATTAAAAATTTAATATAAAAATTTATATATTTAATATAAAAATTTTTCATAATATGTTTAGTATAAATATATGAAAGTTTATATATTTAAAAACTACATTAAAAATACTACTTCGTATTAAACACAAAAAATCAATAAAAATAAATTTTTGAAATATACATTAGAATATAAGCAAAGAAAGAAGGGAAGGATTGGATCACAGGCCTTTGATTAATTAAGGTTAAAATTCAAGTATCTTACCAACTAAGCTAATTCATCTTATTATAAAACATATGTATATAAAGTACTTATACTCAATACATATATACTATATATATAAGAGATAGGATGGGCCCCATCTCCCAAGCATGGCCCTGGGCAAGGGTCCAGCCTGCCCTTGCCCCAGGGCCGGCCCTGATTAATTTTAAAAAATATTTTACCCCAATTAAAAATCAAAATTAATAATTAAACTACAAACTTAAACTCGATATGGAGTATTACATGTTGAACGTCCTTAAATTAGCTTCCTGCACTCCACTCCAAAAAGATATTGCATTATTCCCCATATTTCTTCTCTCAAAAAGTTTGAATAATATCTAACTTCGACCCAACAGAACATAAAGTAAATGTCGGTACGCGCATAAATAGTTAGTCTACTTTAGACATAATCTCTACATTGTGACTGTCGAGTTTAGAACTTAGGTCTTTTCCTCCAAATACTGTTGACTGAACCAGTGAGCTAATATTATTTCACATATTTCTTTCGTCTAACGTACGACTCACAAGTGACAAACCCCAGCCATCTGATCTGATCTCCTATGATTGACGTGATCATAGCCCTTGAATTGGTTTTTTCCTTCCATGCACGTTATGCTCCTAATCAAACCAAACCCAGTGCGTGCATATTGAGGTGATCAGAGAGCCCAGGCGTTGCACAATGGTTGTAGTTATGTCACCACACGGTTAAGCCCCTGCACCCTCCAACCACCATAACTTTCCCCCGGTTAAAGCCAGCAATCATAGCTATCAAAGCCCATGCAGTCAAACAATCTTTTCTCCCCGCCCTTCACGTAATCCTACAACCCTACGCCTACTAATATCTTCCATTTCTTGACATCATTAATTAACCCTTTTCCCCTCTCAAACCCCATCATTTCATTCAATAAATGTCATTACCAATACGGGAAGGATATATATATTTAAGGTATGAAAAAATACTACATGAATTCACATTTTCTAATTTCAATTTTAACTCTCACGTTTATAATTTTAATGTAACATTTACAGGGACCCACATGAAGAAAAATAGCCTAACAATGTCCGCTACATTAAGAAATAAATTTGAGGAAGTAAGATTTTATAGTACATGTAATAGAACTCTTTAAATGTAATTGATGAAGTCTTCTATATGTTGAGGTCCACAATGCCACCATGGACCCTTGCCAAACAGTTAAGCAGCAGTTAGTTCTCAGGCCAGCAGTTTGTCCTCAAGGAGGCCCAGCCATGACTTTCTAAGTCAAAGGTCTTTTGTGTAATTTTCGACTTAGTTAGTTAATTAGTTAAGAAGTGGTTTTGCCCACCGTTTTAGGCTTCCCTAAATCTTCTTCCTCTTGTAATAGAAACATATAGCAGAATGTTGATGTAAGCAGTGTGAGTTTTCTTTCTCAATGAAACAGTGTGAATCTTTTCTCTTTGAATGAAAGTTTGAAGCGATTCCGTCATGGTATCAGAGCGGGCAAGAAGCTACGCCGCCGCAGTTGTAATGGAGACAAACGGAAATGGCAATTCCGGTCAGTCAGAACACGCCGGAGCACAGACCAGTCAAATTCCGATGCAGACTCCCGTCAATCAGCGCAACGACGAATTTGACGACCCCTTCTACCTTCACGTCACCGAAAATCCCAATCTCAGTCTCGTATCTCCTCCTCTCAATGAGACGAATTACTCATCTTGGAGCAGATCGATGAGAATGGCGCTGGAAGTCAAAAACAAATTCGTTTTTGTTAATGGAACAGTTCCAATCCCGGAAGCCACAGATCCAAGAATCGGAACATGGATGAGGTGCAATCGAATAGTTTGCTCCTGGATTTTGAAATCTGTTAGCCCAAGCATTGCGGAGAGTATAATGTATTTTGACAAAGCCTCCGACATCTGGAATTCCCTGCAAAAGAGGTACTCTCAGTCAGACCCCCACAAAATTTCTGAAATTCAAAATAAGATATTCAAGAATGTTCAGGGTAGAATGAGTATCAATGAATATTTCACTAGAAGCAATGCCTTGTGGCAGCAGATGAATGCCTTAAGGCCTTTACTCCTTTGTGAGTGTGTTCCCAGGTGCTCTTGCACCTTGGTGAATAGAATGCAAAAGCAGAGAGAAGAGGACCAGATAATCAGGTTCTTAGAGGGGTTGACTGAAGAATATGAAACGATCAAGTCTGGGGTTCTTGTTATGGACCCCATCCCAGACATGGAAAGGGTTTTGAATATGACACTTAAAGTTGAAAGAAAGATCAGAGGGGCTATTGCCCAAAAGGCAGCTGAATTCGTTCAGGCCAATGCTATGAGTAACATTCAGGACCAATCTGATGAAAATCAATCTGTAGTAGCAGCAACAGCCTTTAATAACAAGAAGAAATTCCCAAACATTGGAGGAAAGAACATTCCCAAATGTACTTACTGTGGGATGAATGGTCATACTGTTGAAAAGTGTTACAAAAAGAATGGGTATCCCCCTGGATGGGTCCCAGGGTACAAATCTAAAGGAAAACAGCTTCAAGATGTGCAGCAATCATCTAATTCTTCTGTGAATCAGGTTGCTGACACTGGGCTCTCCACTGAGCAATTTCAGAAACTGCTGAGTCTACTCCAAAATCAGAATCATGGTGGTCCTGCTAGTAATGCTGCAGTTGCTATTTCACAGCCAGGGATCACATCTGACTTTAAGGAATCCTTGCAAGGGCATCCTCAAGGTACCTACCTCTCTAATGCTTATGTCAATACTGTTTTGAACACTCATCTGGTCTGGATTCTGGACTCTGGGGCCACAGACCACATTTCATGCTCCATACAGTTTTTTGATAAATATTGCAAGGTAGATGGGATATCTGTCAAGCTTCCAAATAGAGAAATTGTGAGTGTTACCCACATAGGAGAGGTTAAAATAAATGAAGATTTGTTGTTGAAGAATGTGCTATATATTCCCTCTTTTGCTTTCAATATTGTCTCTGTCAGTCAGTTGGCTAAGCAATCAGGGTGCAAGCTTATAATGGATGCTGAGTGTTGTGCCATTCAGGGACATCTTGGAACAATGGCTGGTTTTGCTAAGGAGAAGGATGGATTGTACCTGCTGCAAACCCCTCCTATTGAGAAACAAGCCCAGTCCTCGGATAGAAATGATTTCCAATGTAATAGTGTGTCTGCTGAGTTGTGGCACTATAGACTAGGGCATTATCCCATTAATAAAATTCCTTTTTTGAATGAGATCAGTTTCAATTCTTTGCAGCAACAAAAAGATTTCATATGTGACTCTTGTCACTTTGCCAAGCATAAAAAATCACCCTTTCCTGTCAGTACATCTAGAGCTGAGAAATGTTTTGAGTTGCTCCATATGGATGTTTGGGGGCCTTTCAGTGTGGCATCCCTCAAAGGGCAGCACTACTTCTTAACTATAGTTGATGACCACAGTAGGTTTACTTTGTTGCATATGATGAGATATAAGTCAGAGGTCAAGACTATCTTCCAGACATTCTATAATTATGTCAGCACTCAATTTTCAGTCAAAATCAAGAAAATTAGAACTGACAATGGGACTGAGTTCATGATGAACTCCTTTTATAATGAAAAAGGGATAATCTATCAGAAGTCTTGTGCATATACCCCTCAGCAGAATGGGATAGTAGAGAGAAAGCATCAACACATTCTGAACATAGCTAGATGCCTGAGATTCCAGTTTGGATTACCCTTGGAATTTTGGGGACATTGTGTCCTACATGTTTCTTTTCTTATCAATAGGCTGCCCACTGATGTTCTTGGTGGATGTTCCCCTCTGAAATTGCTCACTGGAAGGAAAACAGATTATCAACAGTTAAGGAGTTTTGGATGCCTTTGTTTTGGTGCCACCATCTCTCAGGGAAGGAATAAAATGGAACCAAGGGCTAGAAAGTCTATTTTTCTGGGGTTCCCAGCCAATGTGAAAAGGTATATATTGTATGATCTTGCTGATGGTGTTGTTTTTGTTTCCAGAGATGTCAAGTTCTATGAGAAAGTTTTCCCTTTCAGAAATCAAGAAACCACCAGCCCCATCACTTCCACAGATGGAGAACTCAATCCCTCCTTACCCTTGATTCCAGTGTCCATTGAGGAACAGATAGAAGGGATCCCTCTGCAATATTCAAGTACCCCTATGGCTTCTAGAAGTGTGACAGAAGACATATGCCCTTATGTTCCCAGACATGATGATATCTCTAATGAAGAGGTGATGAACAATGTTGGCTCTAGGAGCCATATATCTACTGACACTGCAGAATCAAACAGTGAAGAGTCTCATGATTCAGGTGATGGCATTCATGTCCCTCAGAATCATCATCTTCCCAGAAGGTCAACAAGATCAAGGGATGTCCCTCATAGATTGAATGACTATTATTGTCAGCTTATGACAAGGGATACAGTTGGACAGAGGTCCTCCCCCCACCCCATAGAAAATTTCATTTCTCATAATAAATTGTCTTCTCACCATAAGCTTTGTGTTGCCTCTATTACCTCTGTTAATGAACCACAGTCTTACCAAGAGGCAGTTCAACACATTGAATGGAAGGAAGCTATGCAGGCTGAGATGGATGCATTGACTCAGACTAATACTTGGGTTATGACTGAATTGCCAAAAGGAAAAACACCCATTGGATGTAGGTGGGTCTACAAAGTAAAACACAAAGCAGATGGAAGCATAGAGAGGTGCAAAGCTAGATTAGTTGCAAAAGCTTACACTCAGCAAATGGGAGTGGATTACATGGAGACATTTTCTCCTGTGGCCAGAATGACAACCATCAAAACCTTTCTAGCTGTGGCAATTGCTAAGGGGTGGGATATTCAGCAGCTTGACATCAACAATGCTTTCTTGCATGGTGACTTGGATGAAGAAGTCTATATGATTCCACGCCAGGGTTCAAGAGTGATAGGCCTGGTCAAGTGTGCAAGTTGCTAAAGTCCTTGTATGGATTGAAACAGGCTAGTAGGCAATGGAATGCCAAACTTACTAAGTCTCTAAAAGCAGATGGATTCCAGCAGTCCCAAGCAGACCCTTCCTTATTCACCAAAACTTCAAATGGTTCTTTTACTGCCTTATTGATATATGTTGATGATATAATTGTGGTAGGGACAGATTCAAGTCAAATAACACACTTGAAAAGAATGCTGGATACTCTTTACAAGATCAAGGATCTTGGGAGGTTAAATTACTTCTTGGGAATTGAAGCATTTAGAACTCCAGAGGGCATCAACCTATCCCAAAGAAAATATACTATGGAGATCCTACAGGAGAATGGGTTCCTAGATGCTAAGCCAGTCAAAACTCCTTGCACTCCAGGAATAAGACTTAACAATACTGAGGGAACTTTGCTTAAAGACCCTGAGCCTTACAGAAGACTAGTGGGGAAGTTGCTGTACTTAACTAATACCAGGCCTGATATCTCTTACCCTGTCCAGCAGTTAAGTCAGTATGTTGACAAGCCTAGAGATCAACATCTAGTAGCAGCACATAGAGTGCTGAGGTACCTGAAGAATTCACCTGGCAAAGGGCTGTTCTATCCCTCTAACACTGAGATTAAACTTCAAGCCTTTTCAGACTCAGATTGGGCAACATGTGCTGAGATAAGAAAATCTATAACAGGTTTCTGCATTTTTCTTGGAAGTTCCCTGATCTCTTGGAAGACAAAGAAGCAGGCAACAGTCTCTAAGTCCTCTTCTGAAGCAGAGTATAGAGCCCTTGCCTCTACTGTATGTGAGATCCAGTGGTTAATATACCTGCTCACAGATTTGAAGATTGCTAGCAAATCAGCTGTTCCTTTGTTCTGTGACAACAATTCTGCAGTAGCCATTGGAGAAAACCATGTTTTTCATGAGCGTACTAAGCACATAGAAATTGATTGTCACATTGTGAGACAGAAGGTGCATGAGGGAGTGGTTAAACTGATGAATATCTCCTCACAAAACCAGGTGGCTGATGGATTCACAAAGGCTTTGCCTATTTCTCTATTTGAGGTGTTTCACTCTAAGCTAGGACTTCAGGATCTTCACTCTCCAGCTTAAGGGGGGGGGGGGGGGGTGATGAAGTCTTCTATATGCTGAGGTCCACAATGCCACCATAGACCCTTGCCAAACAGTTAAGCAGCAGTTAGTTCTCAGGCCAGCAGTTTGTCCTCAAGGAGGCCCAGCCTTGACTTTCTAAGTCAAAGGTCTTTTGTGTAATTTCCGGCTTAGTTAGTTAATTAGTTAAGAAGTGGTTTTGCCCACCGTTTTAGGCTTCCCTAAATCTTCTTCCTCTTGTAATAGAAACATATAGCAGAATGTTGATGTAAGCAGTGTGAGTGTTCTTTCTCAATGAAACAGTGTGAATCTTTTCTCTTTGAATGAAAGTTTGAAGCGATTCCGTCAGTAATACGTAGTCCATAAAAGTTGTCACATAAACTTAACTAAACTTTTTGTATTTGAGTCCTGAGAATGCAGTTAAACTAAGGGGGCATTTGATTTAGGTTATATAAGATAACCAGGGTTATATTTGCTTAGTAATATAAGATTCCCATGTTTGGTTCAAGTTATGCAATTTTCCCCTAGAAATGTAACATAACCCCCATATAAGGTTTTTAGGTATTCTCACATTCTCTTGTGTTATTGCTAATTTTGTCATTTTAATCCATTGTCTTAGTTAATTATTGTTCAAAATCTTAGTTAATTAATTTTAAATCATTTACTACTATATTTTACCATTGTCTTATTTATTTATTTATTTTAATTTTAAATTTATTAGAATACATAAAAATAGGTTAACAATATTCAAGTGATAATAATCATCATACCATAAAAAATAGCTCTTCAATCAAACAGATTTATATTACATACCTCAGTTTTAAACCAAACACAAGAATTTAACATTCCTAATAATCTAACATTCCTTGCAATCTAACATTCTCCAAAGTAATATAACATTCCGTGAACCAAACGTCCCCTAAAAATTATGTGAAAGTCTTTTATCACATATGGAGATATATGGAACGTAGATGACATTTTTTACTGGTCATTTTCAACCTTAGTAGTGTGCTTCTAGACCTTCTAAGTCGAGAAATGGACCTTACCCGGATAGATAGCCACAACACGTGAAACATCCTCTTAGCCATCACGTACACCCGCTCGAGTATCTTCAGCATCAATACTTGACGCGGCCGATCTGAGTGAACTATAAGCAAACGCCACATATCTCTTTTGTCAATGACAATTTCAACAGGTGCTCCAATTGACAAAGCTATAAAAGTCAACTTACTCCACATAAGAAGGGACTTGTTTGGAATTGAAGAATATCATTAGAATTTCCCGACCTATTGATAACATTCTAACTTTTTGAGCTGCAGCCAACTGAACTTTATGTGTGTACTAAAGATTACATTATAGTATTTTGTTCACAATTACACATTTGGACTTAACCTACCAATACCATATAATTAACTTTACCATTCACCTGAGAACTTTTATTTAACACGAATAAAATTAGTTTTGATGATGTCTAGTGTTCGAGTCTACCTTAATTGAAAAAACGTGTATTGGTCTATAAGTATTGGCATTGGTATTGGTCTGATGGCTGTGTTGTTTGTGGGAGTGTTGAGTTCCAAGGGGTATATCCCCTCTGTCATGCAAGGACAAGTATGTAATAAGTAATTAATAAATACATGACCGACCGATTGTGGTCACTTCCAATTTGACAAGAATATCTTAATCTCTATCTACAAAATCTAACTCCCCACCCCCACCTCACTCTCCACCACCTCCCCTCACCCCCATACCCACCCCACTCCAAGCCACCCTTTATTATATTCAGATTTAGAAAAACAAACAAACAATTTGCGTTGAGTTTATAAATTGCATGTAGAATTGCGAGTTCTTTTCGTCACTATCTATGTATGTTTGTTTGTGGTCTCTCTCTGAGTTTTCTGCACAACAATGAGTTCCTCGTCTCGTTTCCATATGCTTCAGACCACTCAAAATCTGCAATCTCTTCTCCTTAAACAACACCAATATTCCTACTTTGATGATGACATGCAATCGTTCCACTCGATTTCGCCGTTTCCAGTTGCGAAACAGGTTGATGGGCCGCCGCCGCAGAGTGCCGGAATTTCTGTGGATTTTACGGTTTGTGAGGAGGTGAAGGGAGGAGGGGATGGGGGGAAATCTCCGGTTCTTGAAGGGATTGCGGCGGTGGTGGGGGAGCGTGTGCTTTTTGGGCGCACCGAGAATTTGAGGGACGAGGAGAGCGCCGCCGCGGCGGTTGAGAAGCGGAGTGGGGAGGAGAAGCAGCGGAGCTACAGAGGGGTGAGGAAGCGGCCGTGGGGGAGGTGGTCGGCGGAGATTCGTGACCGAATAGGGCGGTGCCGCCATTGGCTGGGGACGTTCGACACGCCGGAGGAGGCCGCCAGAGCTTACGACGTGGCGGCCCGGTGGCTCAGGGGCTCCAAAGCGCGTACCAACTTCGAGATACCGCCGGTTCTTCCGCCTCCCCCGCCGTCATCCTCCTCGTCTTCCTCGTCGGAGACGAGGAAAAAGAGGAAATTGAGCAATGGCGGCGACGAGGAGGTTAAGAATAAGAATAAGAAGAACAAGTGCGCGGTGGTGACATCGGCGGCGCAACTTTTTAGCTCATTCCAAAACACCGCAACCGCCAAGGGGAATAATCTCCCATTGGAGCTTGATCTTAAGCTCTCCAGCTAGCTAGTCCAGTCCAATCCAATCATATAGGTTTCTAATTAACCTAATATTTATATATTAATTAAGTATACCTAATTAATTAAGGTCCATCTATCTATCATCGAATTATCCCTTTGTTTTTTGTCTTGTGTTCTCTATTGCCTCGTGAATGGAAGGATGGTTTATGCCTTAATGGTTACATAAGCTTGTGCATGCAATATAATAATATAATGGCTGTTTGTAACCACAATTAATTAATATTCCACTAAACTTAATTAGTTTAGTTTGATTTAGTGTTACCAACCTGTACGTAAAATTATTATGTTTTGGTACGTACGTTGTAGTGTTTGTACTAAGCAAATCTATCTTTAGTCCTTTTCTTATATTTCGTTTTTCTCACCTTGTCGTGGTGCTATTATTCTAATGTATTTTCAATTACTATGTAATATGATGGACATTTTTACTTTTCTAAATGGGTGGTCAAAGATTGAACTGTGGTGGTGGAATTTTAGATTTTTTTTTTGAATTGGAAATGATTAAGGAAGTATAGAACGGATACTACATTGTAAAAAATTAGAAGTATTTCAAAAAAAAAAATATTATGTCATAACTAAAAAAATAAAAAATTAACATAATTAAAATTTTGGTATTTGTATTATGTCATAATTTAAAAATTAAATTAAGAATTATAAATAAGTCTTATATGAGACCATTTTACCATGACACGTATAATATTTTTAAATTAAAACATAATGTTTTAAATTTTTAATTAAAAATATTACAAATTTTACATGAGACAGTTTTATATAAAATTTGCTATATTTTAACTAAAAAGTTAAATTAATTGTTCTAATGACAATTTTATTTACATTAAGCTAAACAAATTTTTTGACTTGATTTATAGTTTTTTTTTTTTTTTTTTTTTTTTTTGTGTGTGTGTGTGTCATATTTAGCAAACAATTTTAGTCATATGTATTTATTAACGTCAAACAAGATTTTATTTATTTCATATAAAATTCAGTGGCAAAGTATTAAGTAAGTATTAACATTAAATTAGATTTCTGTCATATATCCATGCAAACGCCAATGAAGCTTAAGACCAACTCCCAACAAATAACTACATGAATGAAAGAAGGAAAATACTTGGTGAACTCCCATTTTATACTCTTAACTTGTACTCCATTTCACATGTTGTTGATGTACGTAGAGACTTTTCTGTGGACCCACATGATGAAAATAACCAATCCTGGTTTGGCACCTCAGTGAGTATAAATGAAGGAGTAGAATTTGAGAGTTCATGTAGTAGAACTCCCACCTTTAACAATCAAAATTGATGTTGATGCTCCTTCGACGTACCATTATTATTTATATAATGTACATTATTATTATTATTATTATTATTATTATTATTATTATTATTATTATTATTAACCAATGTTAATAATGTTTTAGATATGTGCAAAGTCCCCCATGAAAGGTGGGCTCAGTCTTTGAAGCCAGAAAGTAGAAAGAGCAGCACACAGTTATTTTTAGATGCTCTGTGCGAATGGTACAGTGCGCACAGTTATTAGTACTCTACGTCGGAGAAAACTGATAGTGCAGACTGCACCTTACAAACCATCACCCATCACCTATTCCCGACTCTGCCTTGAACAAAACAACTTAAAAAAAAAAAATTACACATTAATCTCGAGAATCTTCACAACTTTAATTTGCGAGAAAGTTCATCATCACTACATGAAAGTGCGCTTTGCGGGAGCCAATCTTATGACTCTAGCCAATAAATAATCACGAAAAGGAAAAATAATAATAGACAGCTCACACTATGAGTACCAACTTAACTAAAGTTAACACAACCTCCACAACTCATATCCTAGATACCGGGTAGAGGAGTTTAATGGTAAAACGTGTCTCAATTGATGATCCACAAGTCCTTTAAATACTGTACATTCGGGTCCATGACGAAGTAAATTCTTAATATAAAAAATATATTGGCACTGTTTCGTAAATGACTACTAGCTGTTAGCTGATTGGATTAATTAGAGGGTATAACTAGTTGATAACATTAGTTGATTGTAGAAAAGTGTTTGGTAAATTAGCTGTTAACTGATAATTGTTTGGTATAATTTTCTTTCTCAAAAAATTAATTGAAAAAGTTGCTTTGAGCAGCTTTTTGAATTTTAGAATTTTGAAGTTACAAAAAACTAATTAACCAAACACTTATATTGATTTTTTAACCAAATAAAAAAGTTAATAGTGGTCAAATAAGTCAAAATTGACCTATAGACTAACTATTTTACCAAACAGGGCTATTATAAATGAATTACATTTCAATCTCGAAAGCTCAAACGCTCTTATCCCAGTTGTTTAGGAGATAATTTTTTGAAGAGTGTTACATGAATTTTCAATCTCTATTCCTTCACTTTTATTCATTGACATGATAAACAATGATAAATTATCTTTATTATGTGGATCTGATATCTACATTAAAAATTTGTGCGAAATAAAAGGCGAAACTAGATTTTTGAAATTGTAAAGGTACGAATTGGTAAATTTTTTTTATTTTTATTTTTGGAAGTGCTTATACACCGAGTTCTACTACATGTACTTAGGGCGGTTAACGAATCGAACATAAACGAATGGAGGTTGTTCGTGTCCGTTTGTTAAGGTTTTTGGTGTGTTTGTGTTCGTTTGTTAAGGTTTTTGAAAATCCTGTTCGTGTTCGTTTGTTAAGCGTTCATTAGTGTATTTTAACGTTTGCGAACATGTTCACGAACGTGTTCGTTAACATTAACGAACACGTTCACGAACATGTTCGTTCACATTCATGAATGCTTAATAACCAAACATATGAACATGTTCATGATCACAATTCGTTCGTGAACAAGAAAGAATATATGTTCATGAAAAATAACTAAACAAGTAACACAACTACAAAGAGAATACAAACAAATATTAAACGAACACAAACGAGCTTGTTCACGAACATTATAAACGAACACTAAACGAGCTTGTTTGCGAATATTATTAAACTAACACAACGACCTTGTTCACGATCTCTTAGCAAAAGCTTACAATTGTTCAGACTATGTTCATTTATAAATCGAGCTATAAATTTTGTTTGTTAATGTTCGTTTACCTTAATAAACGAACATGAACGAATGCTTACCGAACACGAACACGAGTAGTTTACCGAAAGCTCTATTCGCTAACACTCTTACATGTACTTCTAAATTCTACTTCTTCAATTTTACTCCATGACATGTCAAACAGATTAGTTACTTTTATCATATGAATCTCAAAAAATATGTTTACATCAAAAATTTGTAAAAAGAAATAAACATTGAAAGTAAAAGATGAGAGTGTATGTAGTATTTTCCTTATATAACGGTGGCTTACATTGAATGAGGAATAGTGAAGGGAGAGGGTGAGGGGGTGGGGAGCAGCAGAATCCCTGCATGATTCACCGGGTTGACTGATTGACATGCATGATCTGATCACAAATGATTTGATATCAAATTTAATTGTAAAATATTAGGAGAGAAGGATTTCTGGGGATGACGTACAGATTTTCATTTGTACTGCTAATAGTAACATATTCTCAGACTTGCAGGCTACGTACCAATCCAAACGCCACTTCTACGTACACTACACACTACACCGCACACACCCGTATAAGGTTATTCTTTTTTTTTTTTTTTTTTTTGAGTAAAAGACATTTTTTGTCCTAGATTTATAGTGGCTTGGACAATTTTAGTTCTTTATAAAAAAATTTGTCATTTTATGGACAGAGTTATTGTGGCGAGGACATTTTTGGTCCTCCATCTATATTTCGAGGACATTTTTGGTCCTCCGTCTATATTTCTGTTAGATAACCGTATGAGAGAGGGGCAATTACGTCAATTTAGGCTATCTCCTTCTATATATTATATCAATATGTGTTTGGCGGCTTCAATTCTCCTTCTATCTATTTGATTAGTAACCTGTTTGGCGGCTTCGATTCTCCGGCAATTTCTTCGTACAACTGCAACTTGGACTCTCCGACTCCTTCGAATTATAACCGAGAAGAAAACAAAACACACATAGATATAATAGATAGAAGGAGATAGCCTAAATTGACGTAATTACCCCTCTCTCAGACGGTTATCTAACATAAATATAGACGGAGGACCAAAAATGTCCTCGCCACAATAACTCTGTCCATAAAATGGCAAATTTTTTTATAAAGGACTAAAATTGTCCAAGCCACTATAAATTTAGGACTAAAAATGTCTTTTACTCTTTTTATTTTTTTTATTTTTTTTTAAGGAAAACATAACTTCATTAATTCAAATCAAAGTACATATTGTTGACAATAAAAGAAGGAGGGATTGTAACCCACCCCTGACACACAGACATAGAACAGACGTCCCTAGCTAGGCTATGAGCAACCTTATTCGCAGTGCGATAAACATGAGAGATATCTACTTGAGTGAGTGAAAGTAGAATATCTTTAACATCAATTCAGGAGGACAAGATCATAAGAAGAGTTATCAATAGTATGGTTTAGGCTTTGGACAATCTGTAACGCATCAGATTCCACTTGAATGTTCCTAAGTCCATGACTCTTGATCCATGAAAGGGCTTCTCGTAATGCAATGGCTTCTGCCTCTTTAGGTGTGAAAACTCCTGTCCCTGGTATGCTGGCAACTGCAATAAACTGACCATGCTCGTCTCTAAGAACCCAGCCAAATCCCATGAGATTTCTAGACTGATCCACCGATGTGTCCGTGTTTAACTTGAGATAACCTGGCTTCGGCTTCTCCCACTTCTGCTCCTGCCTTCTAACACCAGCAGAGTTGGCTTCGGCACCCCCCACAATATTTTTCCAGTCAGCCAGATAGCTTTTTGTACCTTCAACTCTCCCTGGATTTGGCATCTTTCCATTCCAAACTCTATAGTTTCGGGCTAACTAGATTTTCTAACAGACCATCAGCAACAAACAGCACTTATCTTTGTCCAAGTTTTGCAAATGGAAATCTACCCATTGCGCGAAAGTGTTGAAGCCGTTCCAAGACAGATGCAGACCACTCAAATTCCACACATTTCTAGCAAAAGCACACTCAGCTGAAGAGTGGATTCATCTCTGGATTGGCACAGTTGACATTGAGCCAGACATTGAACCTGTTTCTTCCTCAAGCAGTCAGCAGTAGGGAGACACCCCGAACAGGCTTGCCATACAAAAGCCTTGATCTTACGAGGTATGTTGAGTTTCCACATCGCTGTCCAAGTCAGACGTTGGAATTCGTAAAACTGTTTTAATACTCTCTTACTTTTAATAGTAGACTCTACTTTCACATTATTAAATTTACAGTTCATTCACTGTTTTTTCTACACTTCTGCAATACTCTCCACTTTCAAAATTGATCTCACTTTCAATATATATATAAAATAACAAAAGTAAAAAAACCTGCCAAATGGCAATTTTTGCAGCCATTTGGCAACATAAGTGACCTTTAGCAAGCTTGCTAGCCACCATGTAATTTTGGGCAGGTCGCACAGTGCATTGTGCGCCCTGGTACACGATATAACGATTGATATTATAGTTAAGTTTGAATAAAACTCATTTTAAAACTTAAATCTTCTTTTAAGTTACAAATAAACTATATAAGTTTTGTTTGGTAAAACATAAAAATGTTAAAATAATAATTTATTTTAAAATGTTACTCCATATAGCATTTCAAAATAAACTAGTAACTACTAATTTATAAGCTTTCATATTTAAGTTAGGTATGCCAAAAAAATCTATATTACAAACTGTTATGGAAAAAGAGTTATAGTTGATAATTATACTTTAAGTCATAAATACATAAAGTCAACTTTTTGTGAGGCGAAGAATTCAAGCTTCTACTCTAAGGCCCTGTTTGGTTCGCGAAAAAAAAAATATTTGAGAGGAAATGAAATTCAAATTCATTCTATAAAAAATAAATTATTAGGAAGATTGATTCCATTATATTGTTTGGTTTATAGAAAAGAAATTATTGGAAATATTAATTCCGTTGTTTGGTTGGAGCTTTTTGAAGTTGAATGACCTAACTGCACAAATCAGTATAGTTTGAAAGCTTATTTGACCCTTGCTACTGGCTCTATTACAATGTAGTATCTGTTCATGTAGTATCTAACCTACTGAAACACAAAGAACCAATAACACCTCCACTGAGGCTTGAACTTACAACCTTCCAAATGGAAGTCCAACCCGGGTACCATTAGACCACATAGTCCTGGTAACGGAATTAATCTTACTAGTAATTTCATTTCATAAAATTTCAATTCCATTTCCTCTAAAATATTTTCCGCGAACCAAACCGACCTTAAATTTACAGAAAAGATCACTACTCGACCTAAAACAATGAACGGTTGGCCTTACTTGAATACATTGAAAAGATAAATAATGTTCACGCATGGTCACTCGACAATTTACTATTTGTTATAAATATTATTATTATGGCTACTAGTATTTTCACCCGTGCGATGCACTTAATGGATTTGTTATAATATATTAAGAATATTTGATCGATATACAATTATTTAAATTATAACATCAAATACTCCATATTATATAGTGCAATTGAAGATATTGTAACACCCCCGATTTTCAACAACTTTTAAAACCAATTAAAGCTTAAAGAAGAGATAAAGTCTACTCATTAAGATTAAATTAAGCGGAAGCTAATAGACAAGTACGGAAGATGTTATGCCACACCTACACATCTATAGGTGCACAGGCTAAGTGTAAACAAAACGTCATAGTCATACTTATAAAAATTCACGGCTCACAGGCCATAAGTCTAACTAAAACAAGCCAGAAGGAGCTACACTAACTAACGATCTGCTAGCGCGCTCTCCAAGATGCTACTCAAAACCTGTAAAGCAACATAAAGATAGGGGATGGCACTCCGTCAGCGAACATTGCTGGTAACCCATCAACACGCGTTAAGTAGCATATATAGATAAGTATAAGTCAAAACCATTTTCGAAACGGAATACAGTATATATCATTTCAAAAGCCATAGAGAGAAGTCAACTTCAAAGACCCATTCACACTCTCAAGGAAAAAGGAAATCAACATCCTTACGACAACAACAAGACAAGAATACCTACTGTAACCAATACAACTCGAGATGTATTCTACTGATCACAAAGTAGAATACATCAAGACATTCTCATTAGCAAAGAAGGCCAGATTCACACCATAACGAGTTCCAAGTCCACATAGGACACTATCACACCAAGTCATATACCGTGGAGTCAGCACCACGGCCCGATTCATAGTGGATCAGTGTGGAGGGCTCCAAATCATCAACAAACATGTATCACGTGGTCATCGCAACGACATGGATCACATGCATAGTGTCATCGCAATGACAAGGACCGCAACCCAATGGAAACAGAGCAAGCAACTTTAAGTGTATACACCCCCTATTGAGATTCCAAGCTCAACGGGTTATGTGACACCCCGTAAATCCAAACTCTTTCCAAGGATTAATTAGATAATTAATCCTAGCTTATTTAGTAATATATTCCTAAAATCCTGAAAATTCAATAGTCGGAGGACTAGAATTTGACAAGTCAATCCAAGTCAAAGAGTTGTACTCTATGCCTTATGAGTTGTTCCCTTGTCTCCTTATTCTTCCAACTTTAGTAAGGGCAAAGAAGCCCTTCTACCTAAAGATTGTGCCCCAAGCTAACCTAGCATCATCCTTTCATTCCATCCACCAACACTCTAAACACAAAACCTCTACCTTCTCTCTAGAAATTTGGTAGCTTCTTCTCCAAGACAAATTTTGGGTATCTTAGATTCTACAAGTTGGCTTCCAAGATTCATACTTTCCTAACCTTGAACATAGGGGAGGGTAAGATCCTTGATCTCTTGGTGTTTTTAGTATCTTTTAGATGTCTTTTTTCTAAAAATAGAATCTTTGTTGTCTTTTGGTGTGTTTATGAAGTTGGTGTTGAAGAAGAGCTTTAGGAGAAGATTTTAAGGGCGAGAAAAGTGAAGTGTTAGGCTACAAAGGTAACCCATGCTTTGCAAAATCTATTTTCTTACCTATATGATTATTTCTTGGCTTCTACTTGTGATTTTTGTGATGAAATGTGAGTTTGGATGCATTGTCTTGTGGTAATGCATGTTTAGAGCTTGTTATTAGGGTTCTTGTATGCCATTGCTTGGCTATTTCTTGGGTTCAAGTCATATTGTTGTATTGTGTGAGATTTTGGGTGTTTTGGACTTGAATTTGGATTTGTTGTTGAAAATTCCCGAAGGGATTATTTGGTGGTACAGGAGTGTACCCGCGGGCAGTGGCCTACCCGCCGCCCCACCCGCGGGGTACAAGCCTCGTGGGTGATTGTACCCGCGGGCGGAACTACGGGTGGAGGTCCACCCGTGGCCCCACCCGCGGGGTACACTGTTGGTTGTCGGCGGAGATTTGTTCCCCGTGATTCTTTTGACTCGGTAATTGATGTTTTGACCTCCCGATGTTGTTTTATTGGGCTATTTGAGTGTCTTCTTGATGTTTCGTATGTCTAGAATGGTATGTTAGGAATCCATGTAGGATTTGGTGTCTTGAGTCGTGCTAAGTGTCAAACTTTGTGATTCGTTGGACTATGATGAGTCTTGTATGTTCTATGGAACTACTTTTGGTTTACCCATTTGATAAGCATGCTAGTTTGATGATGAAATGCTAGTGTGTACGGTTTGTTCTTTCCTGTTGAGATTGGCAACTTGTGTTGACCATCGTTGGTGTCGGATTGTAATCCTTTCTTGTTGAGTACGGTTTCATATCTTTGCTGTGATCCATTGATTGATTCCGGTGATGAAAATGTGTGTACTTGTGGTGCCTTGATTGCACGATTAAGGGTATGAGACCTTAATCTCCAAGGTACCAATGTGTTTCTTGTGTGGCTATGATTGCAATTGGTGGTGTGACCTGAGCTTTGCTCATATGTTGGAGATTGTGTGAATGAAATGAATGGTACCCTCATGTACACATATGTCGGAGACTTTGTTGGAGATTGTTGGAGTGGGGACGACGGTCCCTGGCGGTATAAGGTTGGACTAGGGGTGTAAACGAGCCGAGCCGAGCTTGAGCCTGGGTAGGCTCGAGCTCGAGCTCGTTAATGGAGGCTCGGCTTGAGTTCGAGCTCGAGCTCGATCGAGCTTGAGAACTGATGCTCGAGCACGGCTTAAGCAGCTCGATTGTTCGAGTTCGAACTCGAGCTCGATCTTGAGCTTGAGTTCGAGCTCGATTTTGACATTAAATTTGACCTATTTAATACTTTTGATTTAAAATTCAAACTACTTTGATTTATCCATACATAAATAATACAAAATCTTTTAAGGATTTTGAGTCTAAAATTTTAATTTCTAATTGTTATTTTATATATTATTTATATTATATTATGTATTATATATATTATATATTATATGGCTCGCGAGCAGCTCGACGAGCCACGAGCCTAAAATATCTAGGCTCGGCTCGAGCTCGATTACTAAACGGGCCGCTCGAGCTCGACTCGAGATCGATTTTGATCGAGCTCGAACCGAGCTTTGACCCAGCAGCTCGCAAGCGGCTCGCGAGATGCTCGGCTCATTTACACCCCTAGGTTGGACTCAGAAGTACAGGGTGACACTCGGAGGTAATGGTTGGAACTGTAATAAGGCCGGGGGTAGCCATAAGGTTGGAACTGTGTGAATCTTGTGACATGTAGTTGTCACTGTGGCATGTAGTTGCCAGTGTGTGAATGTGTATTCTTGGTTATGAGTGTGTCATGATGTATTCTACTTTGTGATCAGTAGAATACATCTCGAGTTGTATCTGTTACAGTTGTTAATCTTGTCTTGGGATGTTGATTTCCCCTTTTTCCTTTGAGAGTGTGAAAGAGTCTTTGAAGTTGACTTCTCTCTTGACTTTTGAAATGATATATACTGTATTCCGTTTTGAAAATGGTTTTGATTTATACTATCTATATATTCTATTTAACGCGTATTGATGAGTTACCAGCAATGTTCGCTGACCGAGCGTCGTCCCCTTTCTTTATGTTGCTTTACAGGTCTTGAGTAGCTTTTGGAGTGCGCACTAGCTGTTGTTAGATAGTGTAGCTCCCTTGACTGTTTTAGTTAGAGTTTTGGGCCTGTGAGCCATGAATTGTTATGATCATGACTTGCATTTTCGTTAGATTTAGCCTGTGCACCTATAGATGTATAGGTGTGGCATGACATCTCCCGTATTTTGTCTTTTGCTTCCGCGTTACTTTAATCTCGATGAGTAGACTTTGTCTCTTTACTAAGCTTTAAATGTTTTTGAAAATTGTGAAAATCGGGGGTGTTACAGGTTAGCTACCATCTCTGGCAACGGGGATAAGTTTCCCATGTTGCCCACAAGTCACAAGTAACCAAACGGCAATCCGGAGCTTCACTACCGGTCCGTTCACACATAAGTCCCCACACTGTCCACTTTACCAGCTCAATCATCTCTTCACATCAATCCATCATCCCAACAATTGTCAATACACATGGAATCTAGAGATACAACAACACCTAGATTCCACACAAAGTGTGTACAACAACGGATAAGCTCAACAATAGCTTAATGAAGGAATAATTATACTCACGGGATCACATCAAGGGATTCAATCAAGGGGTTTCAATGAAGAACATGAAACGATACTCAACAACAACAATGGACCTCAATCCAATATCAACATGATTGGCAACACGAGTTGCCAATCCTCAATAGAAAGAGACAAACAACACATACTAGCATCAATGATACCAAGACTAGCATGCATATCAAACTGGTAAACCAAAATAGTTCCAATGAACCACAGAGACTCAACATCAATCCAACGAATCACATGGTTGGATCATAAGCACGATTCAAGACACCAAATTCTAACATGGATTCCTAACTCATCGTTCTAGACATACGAAACATCAAGAAGACTCACAAAAGCTCAATAATTCAACAACGGGACTTTAAATCATCAAATACCAAGAAGAAGGGATCACGGGGAACAAGTCCCCACAATCCCCAAACATGTTCCCCGAGGGTGGGGCCACGGCTGGACCTCCACCCGCGGGTACACCCTGCACCCAAAAATCAACATTTGCGATTTTACACTTTTAAGGCCAAGTTCAAGTCCAAATGACCCCAAATCTTCCACACAACAAAGATATGACTTGAACCTATGAATAACTCATAAAATAGAATCCAAGAACCCTAAAATACAAGCTCTAAAAATGCATTATCACAAGATCATGCATCAATCACTCAAACTCCCAAAACCCACAAGGTAGAAGATAGGTTTTGTGTAGCATGGGTTACCTCTTGTAGACCAAGAGCACCTTCTTCAACCTCAAAGCAAGACCAAAGCTCCACTAGATCAACCTAGCACTTCACCCACCACTAGATCTTCTACAAACTCCCAAAACCCACAAGGTAGAAGAAAGATTTAGAGAAAAGATGGAGGAATCTTGTAAGGAAAAGGTAGGGAGGGATAGATCTTACCATTCCTAGCCTTGTAGTGTTGGAAAGTTGGAATCTTGGTGGAAAACTATGCAAAGCTTGGAAGTTCCCTTTTTGACTTGGAGAGCAAGCTATGATTCTTTTAGAGAGAGGTTGGAGAGTTTTTAGAACTTTGGCTAGCATGAAATGAAGACAAGAGGTTTTGCTAGGTAAACATGAGCACCTTTCACTAGTGAAAAGACCAAGTTACCCTTACTAAGGTTTGGATGAATAAGGGATAGAGGTACAACACGCAAGGCACAAGATACACCAAGAAGACTAGTCAATTTCTAGTCCTTCGACTATGAAATTTCAGGATTTTAGGAAGAAATTACCAAGGCTAGGATTAATTCATTAATTAATCCCAATTAGCATTTAGATTTACGGGGTGTCACAGATATGGTTTGGATCGTTTATGTTTGTTGATGTTATCATTGCTTGAATTCGAGCAAGTAATTGCTCAAATTAATAGTTAATGTGTAGATGTACGCATGCGGTGCTGTAACTTTAGAGATTTTTATATATCATTGTTTAGGATTTTTATAAATTGGGCAAATGTGCTCATTCTCTAGCAACATAGCTATAGTAATCAAGTGTTATCCTAATTCATTTGTATAAAGGATATATTTTTGTCTAGATATATATCAATTTTGTCATTTTGGAAAAAAAATATAATTAATATCATCGATTGTATTTACACATTATTGAAAACCTCTTTGTAGACGACATTAGTAGTCGCAACAGAATCTTGTCCATCATTTTCTAGAGCTAACACCTTTAGGCCATCAAGATGGGTGACTCGGGAGAAAGCCGCGTACAATTGTCCATGATTAAAGACCGTTTTTTAGCAATAATCCAACGTGAGTTAGTGTTTGACATTGGCTTTTGTTGATACTCATGACATATGTAAGCATCAACGGGCCGGGAATTGTTTACGCTGGAACTTGAAGGACAATCTTGTATTAAAATGAGTGAGAGACATTTGAGGAATAAGAACTTTGGTTCCTTCATGTGTCCCATTAACTATTTTTGCTTCGACAATGTGATCTACCAATCTTGTGATGATGAGTCGTGTCCCGTTACAAAGACCAAGAGAGTGGTCTATGTTCCGCAATAACATAACATGTGCATCGACCTTTAATGTCAATGAATGATTATGAAGACCTGACAATATCAAACTATTTAAGAATACATGAGTGTGTATTTCTGATAGATTTTCACTGTCTAATTCTGCCTTACACAAAGAGTCACAACTTAAATATATTCGTCCTTCTGCAGTATTCATGTCGCATATTTACTGATTAATTTGATCAACGACATCTAAAGTCGGTGAGAGCATTGCTCGTCCTTCTAGTTGTGACTCATCAAGCATGCCATATCTCGAGCTTAGGAAGGTCGTGCTTTCCACTATAGTTGTGACAACCCAAAATGTTTTTCCTAAATTCCTATTTTATAAAGTTTCAAAGTAATTTTTTTTTTTTTATTTCTACGATGATTTATTTCCTAAAATTTTGAGCCAACAGTCTATTTGAGACGAACCCGTATTTGGTCTTATCAGTTTTCTATCCTAAATGATTTAATTCTTGAGCCCAAATGTGTTTAATCTAGTCCAAATGTTTTGATTGAGCCCAAATTCATTTCAAGCCTAACTCATTTATAAATAGTAACCCTATCTACATATATATATATATATATATATATATATATATATATATATATAATATATTATGAATTATATATGTATGTTTTTATGTGGGAATTTCAGCAGCCAAAAAGAAATCTCTGTGTTTGTCTCCCTCTCTCTCTATCTCTTTAGCGACCTACAGCCGCAACCTCTTCCGGCGCAGCAGACAAGGGAAATCGGTGACCCAGGGAGTCCGGCATTGTAGCCAAGAAACCGTGTACCGCCCTTGTAGATCCTCCCATTTTCGCTATTTCCTCTCCCTTTGGACGAAGAGCAGCAGCAGCCACAATATGGGGGTGGCCGGCGACATGCTCCGGCGATCGATGGCGAGGCAGACCAGCAAAGCAGGCGGTGGCTTCCTCCCCTATTTTCCGGCGAGCAAAGCTTAGCGGTGGCCTCCTCCCTTCCAACCAGCAAACAACAAGCAGACCAGGCCGTGCCTCTCTCGACAGTTCAACGTTGGCAGTTCGGCGGCGGCGGACTTGTTTTCCCCTTCTCCGACAGCGACGGACGACAGTGAAGCTTGGGTAAATCACTGATTTTGGACTATGGATTTATTAAGGTTAATAATATTTAATTACCTAAGATATTCACTAATAAGCAGTGTGGTGTTGTGGAGAGTGCTTGGGTTCGACTCTAGCTTATAACATCTTAACTTAAGGTTTATTATTATCACTACAAGAAAAACACTTTTTAGTGACAAAAACTTAGTGACGGGTGGAAAAACCCCTCACTAAATGTATTATTTGCAGGGTTAAAAATTACTCTAGCTAAAAGTTTATGATCTAGTGACGAAATTTTACTTTTATACTTATTTTAAAAGTATACTCTCGCTATTGATACTAAAGATGTTGTTACTCTCACTATTGATATCTAAAAATTATTTCCCACCAAAACTTTTTTTTTTTTTTGGAAGTAATTCCCACCAAAACTTTAATTTAGACACAGACGACTCCCCAAGTCCCCAGCCCTAACTCCCTTTCCCTAATCTCTATCTGTCACCTCCTGCCTCAGAATGAGACACAGACGACGCCAATCGCACCATCATGACCACCAAGCCCCGTCACAACCGGCAGCGCACTCACCACGACCACCACCAGCCCCCGTCACAGCCGGCGACCTTCTCCGGTTCAACAGCGTCAGCAGCCCCATTGACGTGAACCACCAGCCAGGCAGCCACTAGTTAATTTTTTTTCTTGGAATTTATTAATTTTTTATTATCATCCCAGAGTCGTCGCTTCTAACATCGCACTCATCCTCGTCTTCTTTGGTCGTTCGAATGGCTAAGAGAGAAGAGGAATTGAAGGAAATCAGAGCGAAAACTACTGAGGAAATCAACGAGGAGATATTGAACCTCAAGGGAGAGCCGTTATTGCTTCACCTCCAGATGTCTGTCCGCAGTGAATTCAAGTCCAGCGAGTTCGGCCGTATGCCCGTATGCGTAAACGTGTACTTTCTTTTCCCTCATGTTAATCCATCCACTTTCTCCATATGGCATTTATTATTGAATTTCTAAATGTGCATGTATTATGGTTTAATTAGCTTAGAATGTGAGTTTTATTTTTTTATTTTTATTATTATTTTTTTTTTGGCTGAATTTGCAAATTGAGGGTTGAACTTTTCAATTATTGGGATAAAGTGAAGTAGTAGAGCCAATTTAGAACCATGGTTAACAGTGCATATGAGTAGTCTTAATAGAACTTTGAGGAAAGAATCATAATTCGAAGTCGTTTGTATTTGTAGCATATACTCTATTAGTAACAATGTTTGTATTTGAACCAGTTCTTGTCCAAGTGTTATTTCTAGATTATATTTGGTCAGACGCCTGCTTTGTTGTGCAGCCATTCATGCAATCAAGTGTCATAGTCTGAAAAGATGTGTTCTGACCTTGCTTAATCAAAGTTAAATTGGTAACATGGAAAAAAAATTTAACTGAAAACTGATTTAAAATACCAATTTTTTGAGTTTATATCTTCCTCTTCTAAAGTGAATTTACTGAATTAGAAATTTAGAACTATTAGACATTTAGATTTTAGACATAAAGCATGATTTGGGTGATAAATTCTATTATGCCTGTCCCTTTACATTTGATTTCAGTATTCGGTAAATCAAATTTCTGAATCTTTTTTTCCTTTAATATATAAACACTTGTTTATTAGTTGTGTTCATCTTTTTTTTTTTTTTTTTTTTTTTTTTTTTTTTTTTTTTTTAAACAGTTTCATACTTTGATTTGTTCTCTCTTATGGATGCTTTATTTTTTCCTAGTTTGATTAAAGGCAATACGGCAAGATTAGTCCTGTACTAAAGAAAAGGACATCCTTTATTGGAATATATTATTTTTATTCTATGCAAGCCAAAGCTTTAACCATTGTCCCTTATGAGGGTTGTTATACCCCGTTCCTCTGTTTTCTATCTAGCAGCCTATTATACCTTAACTTGATTTTTTGTTTTAATGGAAATTAGCAGTCTCATTTGAAACATTGCTTTGACATGGTTTTTCTTCATTAATTAGGTTGCTCGAATGATGACTGTTAAATGGGAGAAAGAGCTAATTGTGGTTCCAAATATATTCTGTCAATCTGGATTAAGGCATTTTCTTTTGTTCCTCTAACTGTTACCATAATTGTGTTGCTTCCTTGTATTCTCTTGTTAAGTTACTCTCAAGTATCTTCCCGTTCTTGTTTCTTAAACTAATGAGTGTTCCAGTTCTTGAGCTGAGAAATCTGTTTATTGATTTGTGTAGAATCTAACTGTTTTGATTTGCATATGAATTGCTCCATAATCAGCTTTTGCATTGCTGTTGTTACCACAGAATATTGTACTTACTGCTTTGAACTTTTTTTAAGTTTTTATTTATCTTTGTTTTGATACAGTTTCTTTATCTATCACTTATCTTCTTCATCTAATAATTGTCTGTTAGGTTGAGGCCACATGAGAGAATGAGGTGAAGGTTTTGGGGGGTTAAAACAAGAAATTTATGACACTCTCTATTTACCACTATTTCCATCTCCTTTGCCCATATTTATTCACCAACTACTTTATCTTTTTCTTGCTGGCTGGATTGATTGGATTATTTGTCTTTAGATCTCTCTCACTATGTCTCACTCTTTCTTTCGCTCCTGATTTTTAAACAAAGCTTCTAACTTTTTTTTTTTTGCCTGCTCACATCTATGTAGATACATACACATCAACTAGCTTTGTGGTGATGATAGCAGGTCTGATGATTCATCAACCAAACCAGCAGTAAGCCTTTAATAATCAAGAAAACATGTCAAATGTCTAATGCTCTAATGTAAGTATGTTCTGTAGTAGTGATTGTGACTGCACTTTTTTTCTCCTCAATTTGGTTTACCTATTAAAAGTAATAAGATGGGAAAATACTCCTGAGAATTTTGTATTTATATTTATTGGTTTTAAGGTGAACGGCAGGAGCGTTTGATGTATAATGTCGTTAGGAACCGGATTCAGACGAGTTTCCGGTGGTGGGACTGGATTGATGAGGTATATATGCTTTTCATTTTATGATTTCATTATAAACTATGGATTAGATTAAATTATTGTGTTCTGCTTTTCTCTGTCATATTAATGTCATTTGAAGAGCTTGATTACATTAATGGAGGAAATGGGACGCTTTTGCATAAATTTTGAAGAAAGTATACTTCAAGGAAGGTCACATATCTCTGAGAAATATATCTTTGTTAGTATCATGTACATTATCTTTATTGCTTTTCATTTTCTACAGTTTCTCGATACAGGTTTCTTCCATGTTGATCGTTCATTTGGGAATTTGATACGCACTCCAAATGAAAAGCTAGATCGAACATTTTTGCTTTGGGGCTGTTTTTGTCTAAACTAAAAATGTTTATTTGTGTAGTTTCACCTTTCAAAATAGCCAACAGATACATTACTATGGCTATTTGTTAGCTATAATTAGTTTTTTTTGCCTTTAGTCTTTATAAAGTTGTGTGAAACATTTCATTTTGATAGTGATGATGAAGTCTTTTAATATATTGATGAGTTTATTTTGATTGCATTATTGTTAATATTATAAATTGTACTAATACAATATCTGTAGTTACATCATAATATTTATGATAGAAAAATTTATTACAAAAATTAATATTTATTGAGCAACAATAATATATACAAATTAAAATAAAAAAAATATTTGACAATAAAATATAATATTTAGTGACACACAAAATCTAGTAAATAGCAATATTAATGACGGTATTCTCTATCATTAAAAGGATAGATGAGAGGAAATTATGTTAGTGAATAGTTTATTAACGACGAGATTCTTTGTCACAAAAAGAATTAGTGACGGTAAATATACTATCACTATATGCTCACTAATGACGGTATCGTATCCCGTCATTAATTGTTTTTAACCGCGGAAGGTATAACGACGGGTCACGACGGTAAATTTCCCATCATTAAAAGTATTTTATGATGGTTTTTGATTCTTTAGTGACGGTTTTACCTCCTATTAATGACCAATTTTCTTGTAGTGTATCATTCTGGTTGCATTAATGTCAAGTAAGGCTTACTTAGTATTAAAGGTGAAATAAATATAAGCGCAGCACACAGTGATGTTAAAACTGACGTTGTGACACAGACGATTTATAACGCAGTTCGGACAAACAACCATAATCTACGAGGCACTTCTCAAGTTGAGAATTTGTCTAAATCCACTAAAAGCTTAATAATTAAAGTACACTGTTTAGGAAACGGAGATTACACAATATAACGATCTTTCCTATCGGACTATTGTGACCTAAACACATGTACTACTTTTCAAGGGGATTTAGGTATCTCTTCTCAATGACTCTCGTGTCTCACAATTAGATCTTGAAAGCTTGAGCCTTTGTGATTGAGAGTGACTATTTTTATAGGATCAAAAATCTTAGTTTGTGTGCGAATAGGTTTATTAATCCTAATCAAATTTGGACTATAGATCAGGACATCTTCTAGAATTGGGAAACGGTTTTTGCACCCAACATTTGACAATTCATTTGAAGTTAACAATCTCCCCCTTTTTCAAACTTTTGCAAAAACCTTGATCTTTAGAGAGGCTTGATTTCTGGCGTGTCCCCCCCTTAGTTTGATCTCGGTTTTGTTGTTCTGTTTAACAGTCAATAATAAGTAGAAATGTACTGGCCTTCTTCCTTTTGTTGAGAAGTCTCCCCCTTGATCCAATCTCTGCTTTATATATACTAAGAGAGAGTATATATAATATTCTTGTTACCAAAATAGGTCAGTTTCACAGAATGAGGACTAGCTGTTTACCTTTTGCAAAAAGGTCCTATATAGTAATAGCATAATGCAGTATGCAAATGATGACAAAAAGGAATATTTAAGGACAACGAATATTCAAGGACAACTACACATTTGTTAGCACCAGTGCATAAAAAAAAAAGGAAACAAAGAGACTGTCAAAAAGTCTGGATACTTCATATCTACATGCTCCATATTTTCATCGAGATCTTCTGATTGCCTTTCTCCCCCTTTTTTGCTAAATGTTTGCGGATGTTCAGGTAGAGTTTTCACCACCTTCTTCTTCATCTTCTTGACTTTCTTCTTCATCTTCTTGACCACCTTCTTCTTCATCTTCTTAACCTTCTTCAACTTCCATATCCTGACTTGTTTCATTATTTTCTGATTTTAGAGCTCTCAGCCATTGTTGTACTTCAGTTTTTTCTTCTTTGATTTCCATCTGTTTCCTCAATACTTGTTTCTCAGAAGCTTCTAGCTCAGACAATCTTTTCTCAAAATAATTGATCAGAGTTTGCTGGTCTGTTGGTTTGTCCTTTGGTGCCAAGGTTTTGAGATCATTTTGGTGGCCACCTTTGGTTGGTTTTACGGTTGTGTTGAGGGATTTGACTTGAACTTTTGACTTATGAGAAGTCTTGAGTCCTTGTTTTGTTAGGACATAACAGATGTGGTTTGGAAAGATAAGGGAGGCTTTTGTTCCTTTGTTCTCTGCAAGATTTGTAACCTGTGAGTAGATAAGATTTCCAAGGTCGATTTTGATCCCTTTCCCGATGTTATATTATAGATCTGCAAGGCTTCTTTTGAGTGTTGACTCATGTAATGAAGGCATCCAATTCACAAGCGCAATTTTCTGTAATACGATATACTTGCTTGTTAGGGATGCAGCTTTAATTTTGTTTTTCTCTAGACTCACATTCCCTGCTGTGAGTTCTTGATCTACCTGTTCATTTGTAAGTTGTACACTCTCCTCTCCTTCAGTAGTGTTGATGTGGTTGTTGATGATATCTGGGTTAAATTCATAAAATTTTCCCCTTAGGTATATTTTTCCATACATTGGACTGGTGGGGTAGGTGATGTCTTTGGTTAAATTGCTGTAGAATTCTTGGATTTCTCGGACAACCAGTAGGTGATTTTTTGTTAAGATTTCTCGGATTTGGTCATGCTTGTCCAGTTTGTCCATTAGAAGGACTTTTTGATTGAGAATCTTTCTTTCAATGACTTTGCTCCACAATTTTGCTGAGTATTGACTTAAGAATTTTGTGCTGTAGGGTCTAGGTAGGTTTATTCGATCATCATCAATTGTTGCCTTTTCTTTGCCCTTTTCTTTTCATTTTCCTTTGGCAGTAGTTTTTCCCTTTTCTTGGATTTTTTCAGTTTCATTTTCTGAGCCTTTTTCCGAAGCCCAGCTTACATCTTCCTCTGGTTCTTTTCCCTTTTTGATCGCTACTTTGGATTTGGCTAATCTTGGTGAGGGATTAGTGGGTTTCCTTTATGGAGGCCCGGCTCTGATTGGGAAATCATCTGGCCTTTTGGCCCTGGGATCAGCCCCTTCGTAAGTGTCTATCCTTTTTCGTTTCCTTTGATTTCTGTTTGATTCAAGATTTTGAGATTCTTCAATTTCCTGACATTGAGCTCCCTCTGTTTCTTGGTTTCTTTCTGATGACCTGTGTCGGTCTCTTTCAGGGCTATCGAGGGAGGGAGGACATGATCCTTGTTCATGACCTAGGTCACCCGTATTTGGGTCATGGTTGGGGTTTTTCCCCAAATTGGTTGTTGTGGGCATATAATCTAAGGTTTCTCCAAACAAGTCGATAGTAAGTTCCGGATTATCTAGAGATGCGGCTTGGTGTTCTTGGGTGGTCTGGAATGGTACTCAAGAGATGAGGACCGGGTCCATGATGATTCTTGAGGGGTCTTCGTCTTCAATGTGCACTGGGTTGGAGAAGATTCCAGTGCTAGAGTGAAGTGGTATAGGGCCTCTTCGAGGTAATTTTCCTTTCGCTTGATTTCGTGTTCTCACCATGTCTGATTTGTGTGGAGCTTGATGTTCGAGAGATGAGAGATGGTCGTAAGGTAGAAGACGACCACGTTTAAGCTTCTCTGTTTTCCCCCTTTTAAAAATAAAAATAAAAATAAAGACACTAAGTAATTAGATGGTGGATCGGGTTATGGGTTTTTTTAACCTGGTTCATATGGTTTTGTGCCGTAGGGTGATTGTAGAAATGACCCATCCTCATCTCCTTGATTATAAATTGCATAGTCCTATTTCGGCCCTTAATTTTGCATATCTGATCCCGTCAAGTGCTTTTGTTAGAATATCTGGTAGCTGTTTTTCTGTATTGATATGTGTGAGATTGATGATTTCATTTTCTACTAGTTCTCTTATAAAGTGATGCCTGATGTCGATGTGTTTTGTTCTTGAGGGTTGTACTGGATTTTTAGAGATGTCTATTGCACTTTTGTTATCGCAGTGTATGGTCATAGTTGTTTGATGTATTCCATAGTCTTCTAGCATCTGTTTCATCCAAAGTAGTTGTGTACAACAGCTTCCAGCTGCAATGTATTCGGCCTCAGCTGTTGATAATGAAATAGAACTTTGTTTTTTGCTTATCCAAGATACCAGATTTGTTCATAGGAAAAAGCATCCTCCTGAGGTGCTTTTTCTGTCAGCTATGTTTCCTACCCAATCAGCATTGCAATAGGCTGACAAGTGATGATTGGTATCGAAGGAGTACCATATTCCTAATTCGGTAGTTCCTTTAACATATTTAATGATTCTCTTTACTGCTTTTAGATGTTGTTAAGTAGGATTGGCTTGATATCTTGCGCATATTCCTACTCCAAAGCTTAGATCTGGCCTACTAGCAGTTAAATATAGTAGACCTCCTATCATGCTTCGATATAGGGTTTGCTCAACTTGTTTTCCTTCTATATATTTGGAGATTATTTCTGTTGTTGGAACTGGTGTTCTGACAACTTTGCTTTCTTCTAGTCCGAATCTCATAACTAGGTTCTTTGCATATTTGCTTTGTGATATGAAGATCCCACTGTCTTGTTGTTTGATTTGTAGACCTAGAAAGTAGTTTAGTTCACCAACCATGTTCATCTCAAATTCTCCTTCCATGTTAGTGATGAACTGGTTTTGTGGTGTTCAAGTGTTGACCCAAAGACTATGTCATCGACATAGATTTGAGCAATGACAATGTCTTATCCATAGTGTTTAACAAATAAGGTTTTGTCCACACTTCCTCTTTCGTAGCCCTTTTTGAGTAGAAATTCAGTGAGTCGTTCGTACCAAGCTCGTGGTGCTTGTTTTAGCCCACATAGAGCTTTGTTGAGTTTAAATACGTTTTGTGGAAAGTGAGGATCCTCCCTTGATGTTATTGGTGTATTGAATAGAGAAGCATGAACACTTTGTGAATAAGAATTATTAGAAAAGCATGAGTAGAATGTGTTGTATGTTCAATGGAATTGGAAGTCTATTTTGATGGTAAAAATATATAGAGTTTGCTATGTTGCAAACCGAGTATGATATTGTGTTCTTGAGAGTTCTATGTGATATATATGGATTTGGAGCATGTTGTACAGTATTTTTGCACTCCAAGTATATCATATTTTAAAAGTACATAAGTGGCCAACGTGAGCCTAAGTATTACTTTTAAAAATTCATGTGCATGTGGTATATCATTATCTTGTTGCATTGAGAAGTTGTTGAGTTGTAGCATGCATACGTTTGGTGCATGATATATATATATATATATATATATATATATATATATATATATATATATATATATATTATCTATATCAGTGAGATTTTGGAGGACCCTGTTTGGACTATGTCCTCTCGGATGAAAGTTATGGACATTGCGGTCCTAGTATATGTAACGCGGTGTATTCCCACGTTACGAGGTTGGAAACTGCCCGCCAGGCTTGGAATCCTAGTCAGGGGGTGTGCACGCTGATAATTCGATACCTGATTCTACATAGTTTGGGCATAGAACCAAGAGAGTGGTTCGGTGGACGAGCAGAGTATTAGGTCGGCTAGACGCCGTGCCCGGATAGGTTCGTTCACAATATGGTGAAGTTCCTACCTTGTCCATTTATAAAGAAAGTGAGTCATTGCGACTCTAAGAAAAGAAAGAAAGCAAGCAAGAGACCTCCACAGAAAGTATTCTATTTTACAAACGAGTGTATGAGTATACTTATAGTATTGCACGAGATTGCATAATGAGAATGTTTCCACGAGATTGCATTTGAGTATAGTATTGCACTAGATTGCATTTGAGAATGATTAACCGAGATTGTATATTGAGCATGATTGCCTAGTTTTATTTTGATGTCTTATATATCTAGTTTGCAAGATGAGAACTTGAAAGCATGAAGATGTTTTAGTATTGATTGATAGCATGCAATTGCTTGTTAGCATTAGTTCGTTATGATGAGTTTTGTTATGAGAAATATGTGTTGGAGTATTTATGTTGATGAATTATTTATATTTGAAGCATGCTTGATGATATTATAGGTTGCAAGCATATCGAAAGTCTGTGATGTATCTTAAATTTGTCTAAGTGTTGAGATTGCTTGATTAGAGTTGGTGAACAAATGTTTTTCCAAAGTATATACTGTAGTACTTTACAGGGTTGAGTGTGGTTATACTTAGCTTCGTGCTAAATGGTGTTTTCCTACTTGTCTATGTGTTGTTTTGCAAAACCCCTTTCAGGTGGGCCCAACGTTTGAGAGATGATCGAGTTAGACTAGCTCAGTAGATCTAGTAGTCTAAACTCTTATTATTTTTATGATGTTTATTTGATGGATTGTAGACTTATGATGTTCATGTTTGATGATAGACATCGGGGTGTTTTTCCCCCAAATGACTTTAAGTTAAGT
Source organism: Ipomoea nil (assembly GCF_001879475.1). NCBI lineage: Eukaryota > Viridiplantae > Streptophyta > Magnoliopsida > Solanales > Convolvulaceae > Ipomoea > Ipomoea nil. Next base: position 721,052 of record NW_017616542.1, read on the forward strand.
AATTTGAATGTTAGTTTGATTTAATGATTTAGTTCCATCCTTAGCCTGTGCAATCACCATGGAGAGGTGGTTGTGGCGGTGACATTCCCACTAGTTTATTATTTAAGTTGTTTATCCGCTGCTTAGTTTATTTTGATTTTGGTTTTGGTTTTAAAACTGTAAATAAGATTAAGAAAAGTGGGGTGTTACAATAGTTACTATGGGATCGTGTACACACTTCAACAAAAACTGTGCCGGAATATTGATCTCAAATGAACAACTATTTTCAACCCTTGCAATCCCATCTTCGATGTCTGCAATCCATTTTGAAAACCAATCAACCGTCTGTCTATCTTCCTCTGAAATTAAGGTCCGTAGTCTCAAGTTCTTGGTGAGCCTTAATAACTTGCAATTTGTCCACAGGTATGAAGAATTAATATTTGCTCCGACAACTACTGGTCTTGTTGCTTTCGGAATAACGGGTAGGATCTGTTTAAAATCGCCGCCCAAAACTATTGTCTTTCCACCAAAAGTCTTTTAGCACTACCTGGTAAGGCGAACCTCAATAGATCCATCATGGTTTTTTCCAAAGCCTCAAAATAGTGTTTGTGCGTCATTAGTGCTTCATCCCATAATATGAATTTGCTACTTATTATAAGCTCAACAAGGTCACTGTCTTGCGATATATTGCACGTGGGATGGAATCTTCGTTCAAGGAGAGTGGTATAGCAAATTTGGAATGCACCGTCTTTGTAACAACCCAAAATTTTATTTTATAAATCTGATATTAAGAAATTTCAAAATAGCCATTTTCACTCCATTAAAATTTTTTGCGATCAATTGGTGTTTGAATAAATTATTTTTGTCACATTTCAAGTTAATTCGACACCAAAACTTATTTTATTCGAAATTCCTAATTTTCGGGTACTTTGCGTACCAAGTTTTAAATCGAGAAAATTTTTTTGAGTGAGACCGGGAGAATTCCAAAAGACTTTAAACAAGGGTTCATCTAAATAGATTTTTGAGAAAATTCATTTTCAACCCCAAAGTATTTAAAGTTAGCATTTCTAACCATTGGTTCATGATACAAGGTGAACCACATTACTCCAAGATGGCTTTTGCCTGAGAACATCATCTAGCCAAGCTTTTACCATTTTCCCTCATCCAATCATTTGCTTTCTACCTAGGGTTTTGGACCCTATATAAACTTCACTATTCCATTGTTGATTTCCTGATCTCTTTCTTTGCCTCTCCAAACATTTTGTCTGTCAAGTAGAAGGGGAGAAACAACACAGTAAGTTCATCTTTTTCTCCTTTCGATCCTAGCTTTCATTTTCTCTTCTAGCTTCATCCATCCTCTGAGGTTCTAGGCTAAGGTTGTATGGTTTGTTTGGGAAGTTTAGGTGGTGAAGGAGGAACTAGCTAGGTTGGGAGGAAGAAGAGATCCAAGCTAGAAGAAGAAACTACAAGAGGTATAACCCCATGGATTCCTTCTTTGTTTTGGCTCTGTGAAGCCTTGTTATTGAGTATAAATGAGTGGAAATTATGATATTTTGTTGTGTTTATGCTTAGAAGTGATCTAGTATTTGCCTTTGAGTTGTTGAGAATGTTTTGGACTTGTTTGGATTGTTTTTACAGAAGAAAATGCCATCTGGTGCACACAGAGTGTGCACCAGATCAGAACAGCGGCCCTAGCCGCGTGTAACACCCCATGTTACGGCCTTCAATCCCGGATTAATTATTTAATTAAATCCGTTAATAATAATTAAAAAGGATTTAATTTGGCTAGGATTCCCTTTAATTAACTAATGTGGTCCACCATGGATCCTGGACCCTTGCCTAAACTAGAGCCTTAAGCCTATTAGGAATAAAGAGAGTAAACCTTTTACTATTCAGATTCTAATTAGGAGTCCTAGACCTAATTATCTATTAGGAATGAAGAAAGTAGGCCATTACTATTCAGATTATGATTAGGATTCCTGATGCTATAAATAGGGGATTAGAAAGCATTAGAACCCTTACCACCATAGTTATATTACACAAAAGTATTCCCAAGGGATTCCCCACCACCAAGCCTAGGGAGATCAAACGGATGGAAATTTTAGGGAAGAACCATAATAGCCAAGGGAGGATTAATTAAGGCTAAGAGGTAATCCATGTCTCAACAAAACCTATTTTCCTTGCAATAATCTTCTTCTTTGGCTCCTTATTCTATGCTTGTGACTTGATGAAATCTTCCATGATAATTGTGATATGATCTTGATAATTGATGAGATGGTTTTATGTGTGATCTTGATGATAATAAGAGGATCTTGATAATTGTGTGATGTTCTTGATTTTTAAAGATAAAGCATGATTTTGTGATTTAAGTATAATTAGAGCCCTAGGTTGAATCATGAATTTCGTATTGGGATATTCTTGGTATATTTGAGTGGGAATTCACATTTTTGGGTGTTGATTATGTTTAGAAGTCATGATAGGATGTGTTCTATGTGATTCTTGCTTTTGATCCATTAATTGTCTACGTGGTGTCATCAATTGCGTTTAAAAATGTCTAAGCATAGTTTCGGGTTCCACGGAGGATCTCGGGACGTATATTTTGGAAAAGAGTCAGTGGGGGGTAGGGGGACCCGCCACCTACCCGTTGCCCGAAGTAACGCCACCGGCAGCGGGTAGCCGGGGGGCAGACGACTGCCCGCCGGGCACCCGCTGCCCGGAGGACTATCGTCGGCCGGCAGCTCTCCACTCGCTGGCCACCCGTTGGAATTTGCCCACTTTGGGACTTCGGCTTCCCCGTTTTATGTTCCCCAACCCCCGTGGTGTCACAACGGACCCCGTTTGTCGTGCATGAGTCTAGTTGATGTTTCGGGTACCGTTCGTAGGATAAAAGTGTCTCGTATAGTCCATGCTAGTTGAATCGGTAATCTGTTGACCTAGGAGGAAGATGTATGAACCCCTTAGGACGATTCTTAGTATGTGGATAATCACGCATAAGTTTATTTATACGCTTTCCCCCTTCCCAATGTGCTAATATGTGTTACTATGTGTTATGTGAGCATGATACTCCAATTTGGTTGCGATCAAATTGGTTATACACGAGCTGCGGTTCGTTATCTTGGCTACGGTCAAACTGGTTACTCATGAGCTGCGGTTCATTCTCCTGGCTGCAGTACACATGGGCCTTGTATGCTATGGTCCACCGACTGGACGCGCCAGGCGGTGTGTAGGGCTACTAGCCCGAGGAAGGCCATAGTCCACCGAATGAGTGATCAGGCGGTGTGTAGGGCTATGGTCGGCTGCGATCCACCGAGTGTATGTGCCAGCGGTGTGTAGGGTCGTAGTCCCCAAAGATCATTGCCCACCGAATGAGTTTCTTAGGCGGTGTGTAGGGCTTTGATCAGCTACGACCCACCGACTGAGCTCATCAAGCGGTGTGTAGGGTCGCAGTCCCCAAAAGAGGGTCACAGTCTACCGACTGAGCGTGTCAGCGGTGTGTCGGGCTGTGATCCGCCGTTGAAACTATCGACGGTCTATACAATTGGCTGCGGTTAATTCCTTCATGCTGCGGTATGAGGTAGGGTGCTGCGGGGCCGTGTTAATGCTATATGCACTAACCCTCATGTTTGGGGTATGCGATTGGTCCCGTGGCGCCACCAAAGTGTGCTTGTGTGACAAGAATGTTGATTGAATGATGATATGAATGGTTTGAAAGTGAACTGTGACCTTAGATACATGATCTTATGATGTTATCTATATATAATTGATTATCATTGTTTAATGTGTTTATCCCTACCTGTCGAGTCTATTCCTGGTTTTAAAGTTAGAGTCTCCTAAGTATATATCTTCCTGCTTCAAAATGATTTTTCCTATATCTATATTTATATATACCTATATTGTATTTCAACGCGTTGGAGTGGGTTACTAGCATCATTCGCTGAATAGATATATTTGGCTTTCAGGCACAGAGGAGTAACCCCGGAGCGCGCTAGAGATTCGAAGCGTAGATTAGTTCGTTTCCTTTCGGCCTGCGTGCCATGATGATGTATTGACATTACTTTAAGGATATTTAGTACAGCCTGTGCATCTAAGTTCTCCAGCTCAGATGTGGCATAACACCCCGCACATTTATGTTTAGTAATGCTCTGTTTTGAGATTGAATGAGAAATTACCTTTATCATATAAGTTTTAAAAGTTTCGAAAATCTGGGGTGTTACAGATGGTATCAGAGCCTAAGTTCGATCCTAAGACAATGCCTTTAGGATAAGACTTTAAGACATTAGGCTTGAACTCTAGAATGTTAAGCTTAAACTGCCGGTATTTAGGAACTTAGGATATAGGAATCTTAGGACGCACGGTGAGATTGTGAGTTTATCACTTTTTCTCACACACTTGTTCTTCATTCCTTATACTTGCCCTAAAAGTTGTGACATCCTTGCATACTATTACCTGCCTTGTTGCATATCACTCTTTGATTACTAACAATTTACTTTGACGTACTAAAACTTGATAAACTATCGATTTTTTGTTTAAATACCATACTTGTTTGTTTGTTTAAACATGAAAGTTGGATTATGTTCCTAATTGATTTGTTTATAGACCGAGTCAGGATTGCATATTGTTGCTTAAACTATTTGATCAAACGTGCGTCATTTGGATATTTGTTATTTGATATTTTGGAACTTGTTGTGACACCCCAAAAATCCACACTCCAAACCATGAATTAATTGAGTAATTAATTCTATTTCTTTTGAGGAATTCATTCCTAAAATCCTGATTTTTGTTACTCAAGGACTAGTATTTGACTAGTCAATCTTTAAGTTGTGTTGTACCTTGTGCTTTGAGAGGAGTTCCCTTGTTCCTTACACTTTTTAAGAGTTAGTAAGGGTATCCTTGTCTTTTCACCAAGAGCTAGTTTTGTAACCTAAACCTAGAAGACTTCTTCATTTCATTCCCTTACATTTCCTAGAAAATATCTCTACCTTCTCTCTAGAAAACAAGAGTAGCTTGTTCTTCAAGCCAAAAGAAGCCTTTGTCAAGATTCCAAGTTTTGCTTCCAAGATCGAATCTTTCCTCTATTTTGGCATCTAGAAGGGTAAGATCTAAGCTTGTCTAGTCATTTTGGTTCCATCTTGGTTGTCTTTTTCTTAAAGGTTGGATCTTTATGATCTTTTGGTTTGATCTTGAAATGGGTTTGGCTAGTGAGCTTAGTGGAGAGCTTGTGGTGTAAGAAGAGTCTTTTGGTCTTCAAGAGGTAACCCATGCTCTACAAAACCTATTTTGCTTACCTATATATGATTTCTTGGCTTCTACTTGTTCTTTGATATGAAATGTGAGAGTTTATGCATTTATCTTGTGATATTGCATATCTAGAGCTTGTGTTTAGGATTCCTTTGTGCCATTGCTTGGCATTTTCCTTGGTTCAAGTCATTTTGTTGTGTTTGGTGAGATTTGGTGTGTTTTGGACTTGAAGTTGTGTTTGGAGGAGAAAATCCCCGAAGGGATTTGTTGTGGTACAGGGACGTACCCGCGGGCGGAACGGCGGGCGGGGCACCACCCGCCGGCCTACCCGCGGGGAACGTGTGCCCTGCGGGTTGTGTACCCGCGGGCGGGACCACGGGTGGGGCACTACCCGTGGGTCCACCCGCGGGGAACACGGTGGTGTTGTGGTGAGATTTGTTCCCCGTGTTTTGTTTGTCTCGGTCTTTGATCTTTTGGCCTCCCGTTGTTCTTTTGTGGAACTATTTGAGCGTCTTCTTGATGTTTCGTAGGTCTAGAGCTTTTTGGTAGGTATCCATGTAGGATCTTTGGTGTTGTGAATCGTGCTAAGTGTTCAACATTGTGTTTCGTTGAACCGTGTGTGTCTTGTGTGTTCCTCGGAACTATCTTGAGTTTCCCCGTTGTTGAGCTTGCTAGTTATTATCTTAATGCTAGCGTCGTTGTTGTTGTTGGGTGGTGACCCTTGAGTGTGTTTCATACCTTCTCTTGCAATCCGTTGTTCGTTTCGTGTGAGTGGTGGTGCGTGTGTGGCTCTACCTGGATTGCACGATTAGTGGTATGGGACACTAGTCACCAAGGTATTGCAGCGGTCCTCGTGGTGGCCGTGACGTGATTTTATGGAGTTGTGGCTGAGACCACGTGATTGGGGGATAACATTGTATTATCCGGGCATGCGTTGCCGTGAATTGGTGGGTTTTCGTTGGTGGTTATAGGTGGGGGACGACGGTCCCGGCGGAATAAGGTTGGACTTAGCTGTACAGGGGTTTTCTGGAGGTAATGGTTGGCACCGAAGGTACAAGGTTGGGGGTAGCCATAAGGTTGGAACAGGGCATAAGGAAGGCATATCAACTCGTGATGTGTGATGTCACGAGGGCTTGTGAAGCCGGTGTTGTGGTGAGTTCTCTTCTCTCGTGACGTGTGTAGTCATGGAGGCTTGTGGTGTTTTGGCATGTGTTGCCGTTGTGTGAGTCTTT
>NW_017616542.1:732500-737500 GCF_001879475.1 Ipomoea nil
ATGAGTCTAGTTGATGTTTCGGGTACCGTTCGTAGGATAAAAGAGTCTCGTATAGTGCATGCTAGTTGAATCGGTATTCCGTTGACCTAGGAGAAAGATGTATGAACCCCTTAGGACGATTCTTAGTATGTGGATAATCACGCATAAGTTTATTTATACGCTTTCCCCCTTCCCAATGTGCTAATATGTGTTACTATGTGTTATGTGAGCATGATACTCCAATTTGGTTGCGATCAAATTGGTTATACACGAGCTGCGGTTCGTTATCTTGGCTGCGGTCAAACTGGTTACTCATGAGCTGCGGTTCATTCTCCTGGCTGCGGTCAGTGACTCACTTCTAGGGCTGCGGTCCACATGGGCCTCGTGTGCTATGGTTCACCGACTGGACGCGCCAGGCGGTGTGTAGGGCCACTAGCCCGAGGAAGGCCATAGTCCACCGAATGAGTGATCAGGCGGTGTGTAGGGCTTTGGTCTGCTGCGATCCAACGAGTGTGTGTGCCAGCGGTGTGTAGGGTCGTAGTCCTCAAAGATCATTGCCCAATGAATGAGTCTCTCAGGCGGTGTGTAGGGCTTTGATCAGCTACGACCCACCGACTGAGCTCGTCAAGCGGTGTGTAGGGTCGCAGTCCCCAAAAGAGGGTCACAGTCTACCGACTGAGCGCGTCAGCGGTGTGTAGGGCTGTGATCCGCCGTTGAAACTATCGACGGTCTATACAATTGGCTGCGGTCAATTCCTTCATGCTGCGGTGTGAGGTAGGGTGCTGCGGGGCCGTGTTAATGCTATATGCACTAACCCTCATGTTTGGGGCATGCGATTGGTCCCGTGGCGCCACCAAAGTGTGCTTGTGTGACAAGAATGTTGATTTAATGATGATATGAATGGTTTGAAAGTGAACTGTGACCTTAGATACATGATCTTATGATGTTATCTCTATATAATTGATTATCATTGTTTAATGTGTTTATCCCTACCTGTCGAGTTTATTCCTGGTTTTAAAGTTAGAGTCTCCTATGTATATATCTTCCTGCTTCAAAATGATTTTTCCTATATCTATATTTATATATACCTATATTGTATTTCTACGCGTTGGAGTGGGTTACCAGCATCATTCGCTGAACAGATATATTTGGCTTTCAGGCACAGAGGAGTAGACCCCGGAGCGCGCTAGAGATCCGAAGCGTAGATTAGTTAGTTTCCTTTCGGCCTGCGTGCCATGATGATGTATTGACATTACTCTAAGGATATTTAGTACAGCCTGTGCATCTGAGTTCTCCAGCTCAGATGTGGCATAACACCCCGCACATTTATGTTTAGTAATGCTCTGTTTTGGGATTTAATGAGAAATTACCTTTATCATATAAGTTTTAAAAGTTTCGAAAATCTGGGGTGTTATACCGCGGCCCATTAGGAGGGCTGCTGGCTAGAGCCGGGGTTTCATGGGACTAGGGCACGGCCCTAGAAGAGGGCCGCCGCTTAGTCCCGGTTTTGTAACGGGGCACTTGGGGCGGATCATGAGGAGTCCCGCCCAAGGTCACTGAGTATTGATCTGGGAAGAAATTGTGCAGTGGCCGGGCCCTTGTGGCTCAGCTACGTGTCGTTTCGGGCCAGGTGTTAAGGGTCCTTGTGGCTCGGAACTTCGGGATCGTCTCGACGCACGTTTTGGCTATGATTTTGTTGAATTTGGATAGAAAATTAGTATGATATGAAGGATTTATTGAAGAATTGCTACACAGTGCATATTTGCTTAGTTTTCTGTGTATGAGAAATGCTTGGCTTTGTAACCTGATGTTATTTTATTGAGTAGAGAAGCATGATGCTTTGAGAATATGATTTATTATGAAAGCATGGCTTGAATGTGATATTTGATCAATGAGATTCGAAGCATATTTTGTTGTTAGAAATGTATAGAATTTGCTATGTTGCAAACCGAGCATGATGTTATATCCTTGAGTACTTCATGTTATTTTATACATGGTTTAGAAGCATGTTATAGAGTATTTGGCATCTCACATATGTCATATTTCAAAAATGCATAAGGGGCCAACGTGAGCCCAAGTAATATTTTCAAAAACCATAAGCATGTGGTATATCATTCTTTGATGCATTGAGAAGTAGTAGAGTTGTTGCATGCATGAGATTGATGCATGAGAGATATATCTATGTATTATCTATATTGGTGAGGTTTTGGAGGATACCGGTTGCACTATGTCCTCTCGAGAGATATTTATGGACATTGTGGTCCCAGTATATGTAACGCGGCGTATTCTCACGTTACGAGGTTGGTAACTGCCTGCCAGGCTTGGAATCCTGGTCAGAGGGTGTGTACACTAATAGTTCGATACCTGATTCCACAGAGAGAGAACCACGAGATTGGTTCCGTAGACGGTAGGAGATATTGGGTCGGATTTATGCCGCTCCCGATGGGGTAATTCACGCTTCGGTGAAACCCTAAGCCGTCTACGAGTAAAAGAAATAAAGTGAGTCAAGAGAGACTCAAGAGAAAGAAAGTGAGTCAAGAGAGACTCAAGAGAAAGAAAGCGAGTCAAGAGAGACTCCAAATTAAGAAAGAAAGTAAGAAAGAGACCTCCACAGAAAGTACCCTATTTTTACCAAGAGTGTATGAGTATATGTATAGTATTTCACATGATTGCATATGAGTATAGTATTGCACACAATTGCATACGGGTATAGTATTGCACGAGATTGCATTTGAGTAGAGTATCGCATGAGATTACATAATGAGAATGTTGATTTAAGATTGTTCATCGAGCATGATTGTTTAGTATTGCACATGATTGTTTAGTTACATTTGAAGCCTTGTATATCAAGTTTATGTGATGAGAATTTGAGAACATGAGAATACCTGTTGTATGGTTTATTAGCATGATCCTACCTGTGAGCACGAGTTGCTTGTTAAGTTAATTGAGAAGTTTATATGTTGAAGTATCTAAATTGTTCAGTCTTATATAAATAAGCATGCATGTTGATATTATAGGTTGCAAGCATCTAGAAAGTATGTGATAGTTCTAAAGATGATTTGAGATGAGTTTGTTGTATATAAGAGAAGTCAAAAGTTTTCAAATTATATGCTATGATGCTTTACAAGGTTGAGTGTGGTTATACTTAGCTTCGTGCTAACGGGTGTTTTCCTATTTGTCAATGTGTTGCTTGCAAAACCCCTTTCAGGTGGGCCCAGCAGTGAGAAGTGATCGAGTTAGATTAGTCTCGTAGATTGAGATGTCTAAACTCTTTGTTTATGTTGATGACTTTGTTATCCAGATTCTAGACTTATGTTGATTTGTAGACTTTGAGGATGTAGACTTTTGGGGTGACTTTTTCCCCCTTATGTTTTTCAGTATTTAATATGGATGTCAAATGTTATTTTATTTCTAGTTCTACCCCTTAGCCTGTGCAATCACCACGGAGTGGTGGTTGTGGCGGTGACATTTCTGCTAGTTACCTTTTTAGTTATTAATTCCGCTGCTTAGGTTATGTTAATGTTGGTTTAGTATTGTGATTAAGAGATAGAAAAGTGGGGTGTTACAGTCTTGCCTCCCGGTAAGAGTAAAGATGTTATTCCACTAGAAGCAACATTCAAAACAATATCACTGTGGCTCCTTATCTTTGATGATAACGTTCTCCACACGAATGTCTTGCCTGTTTTTCCGTAACCATACACAAAGAACAATCCACCTCCATTGGAATCAATATCATTCATCATCACAAAGTCGTAAACATTCTTTTGCTCGTCAGTCATTTGTTTTACCAATGTTTCATGCTTTATCTTCACCGATTCCTTGTCATACGCCAACTCTTCAGCTATCAACATATTTTCACTCAAACCTACACTATGCTAGTTTCGTATGGAATTGGCATTTCTGAAAAGTCCTTTAAGCTCTTCTCCCACAAAGATAGCAACTTCTCCAACTCCACCAAAGCAAACTATTTTTTATCTAAATCCGATAACATCAACTCTTAAAAGAAAAAGAAAAACAAAAAACAAATTAGTTTATTGAATTAATGTCATTTTTGGTCCTAGACTTATTAGGGCATTGACACTTTTCATCATCCATAATAAAAATTGCCAGTTAATAGCCACTGTTATTGGTCGTTGGACACTTTTGGTCCTCCGCCAATAAATTCGTCTCTTGACCGTCTAATTGAAGGGTAAACTTGTCTTTTTATCTGATCTTCTCCTAATCCTTATATTTCTTTTCATGGTCTCGTTCTGAGTTTCGCAGGCCAGTTGATGTTATCACATCTTTGCTTGTTATTATAATTATTTTGAATCATCTCAGTATTTAAGTTCTTTAATTTTGCTTATTTAATACATATTTTCCTTGCTATTATCATTTAATTATGGTTCACACTTGTTTTGAATGTTTTACGGTGTTTGTTAGTGTTTTTGAACCATTTTAGGTCAAAGATATGAGCAAGGGAAGTTCAAGGATGAGTTTTGAGCAATTTTGGACGAGTTCGGGGCCCAGTGGACTCGACGCGTCGAGCCAACGGCTCGACGCGTCGAAATTTTCCAGTAGCTAACTAATTCGCGCACAGGAAGTCTCGACGCGTGGAGAAAATTCTCGACGCGTCGAGAGAATAGGCGTCTATTTCTGGGATAAAAACAGACGCTTAAAGTGGCGCAGCTGGGCGAAATTCAATACAAGCGCGAGATCTCTTTTCCTAATATCAATTGCGCGGATTTCAAGGCTCATATCTCCATATTAAAAGTTAGCAATTCAAGGAATCTTCCAAATTCTAAATATCATTAAAGACGACAATTTCTTTATTTAAATATAGGAATTAGAATTTGAGTCCAATTTGGTACAAGATTCCTATTTCATCTCAACTTTGTACCCACTATAAAATCCCTCCTTCCTCAACCCTAATGGGGGAGACCGAGACCGAGAGAATTCAGAGATTCTTGGAGACAAGAAGGAGAGAAATCAAGAGCCACAAGTTGTCTTGGAAAGCAAGAAGAAGACTAGGGAGATTTGGG
>NW_017616542.1:742500-750000 GCF_001879475.1 Ipomoea nil
TGGCCTTTGTGTAAGGTTCACGTGTTTATTACTGGGATAACATGTGTTATCCAGGGCATGTGTTGCCATGTGTGTGTACGGTACCTCGTGTACTATGAAATCGGTGGATTTGTTGGAGGGACTGTTGGAGGGGGAACGACGGTTCTCGGGGGAATAATGCTGGACTTGGTGAACAGGGGTCCTGGAGGTAAAGGTTAGAACTAGATATAAGGTTGGGGGTAGCCATAAGGTTGGAACAGGGCATAAGGAAGGCATATCAACTCGTGATGAGTGATGTCACGAGGGCTTGTGTAGCCGTGATTGTGTGTTCTCTTCTTGTGACGTGTGTAGTCACAATGGCATGTGTTGCCGTTTGTCGTGTCATTATCCTTTGTGTTGTGGTTGTCCTTTGCGATTTTGGGATGTGTTCCCGTATCCTTGTTGAGAGTGTTGAGTCTTGTGTTGACTATTGCTCTTGGTTTTATACTTATATACTTATGTATTCCGTTTCGAAAATGGCTTTACAACTTAGATCTATCTATGTATGATATTTCACATGTATTGGTGGGTTACCAGCATTATTCGCTGACCGGGCGTCGTCCCATGTTTTATTGTGTTCTTTCAGGTGACGTCTAGGCGAGTGCGCAGTCTAGCTTGCTAGTGTAGCTTCTCCCGTTTGTTTTATGGCCTGTGTGCCGCTCTAGTTGTAGACTTTTGAGACTTGGGATAGTTGTAAACAATGCAGATATTGCCGTAGCGTTCATCCTTGTTAGTGAACGTGGCATAACACTCTATGACTTGGATTTATGTTTATCCAGTTATCTTTTAGTCTCCCGCTGTGTTTGTTGTTTAGTTGTGTTATCTGCATGTTTAAGGCTTTTAATTAGCCTGTTTTTAGGGGGTGTTACAGTTGGTATCAGAGCCTAGGTTTGAGCCTATGAAGAGTTAAGTCTAGACTTTCTAAGTGGCTAAGTGTGGTTTGAGACCTTAAAGTGACCTTAAGAATCTAAGTGTTAGGCTTAGGACTTTAGGACGCGCGGTGAGGTTGTGAGTTCTTGTGTTGTTTTCTGTTGTGTTTTCTGTGCTTTGTTTTCCTTTTAGCTTTGGTTCTCTTTAGTTAAGGCACCGGGTAAGGGTGCGGGTCTTAAGTTTCCTCCCGTTATCATGCTGTTGCTGTAGAAGTCAAGGATGGCATCATCGAGACGTCGTGCAAGGCCTTCAGAAGCAGTTACCAGTGAACAGTTAACTACATTCTATCTTAGGCAAGAAGCGGACTCGTGGTGGATGCTTGAAAGGCCAGCTTGTAGACAAGATCCGGAGTTCAGTTGGGAAAACCTGAAGGTTAAGTTATGTGAGCGGTTCTATCCTGCTCGTGTGAAGGAGGCCTACCTTTGTGCAGCCGACCCCTACCGAGTTCAGCGAGTTCAAAAAGGAATCCGGGAGAACCGTAAGATGAAGTGTGACGGAAGTGTTTCTCCTATGGTTAGGAGTTTGATGGCTACTAGTGTTGGATCAACAAGAAGCCTGCAAAGAGACGACTCTAAGAGAGGTAAGGCTCCCAAACCAATCCGGAACAACAAGGCTAAGGGAATGCGCTCCGTTTGCAAGAAGTGTGGAAGTGACCACCCCGGCGTTGGCTGTCATGGGAAGCCGATAGAGTGCTTTGCTTGTAGCAAGAAAGGCCACCGGTCCTTCGAGTGCAAGTTTTGGAGGAAGACTTCAACGGACGCAACAACAACCTCGGCATAGCAAGATCAACAGTCGTGAGGCAGATGCAAGTGGGAACCGTTGAAGTAAGCTCTTGTACCTTTTGTTGCACCCTCCCTCCGTCTTTGTTTCTTCCCTGGCGCGTTAGCTTCGGACGTTAGTTTGTTTTAGTGTTACCCTTGACCCCCGTTAATCTCTTCTTTCCTATAGACAAACCCTATCACCCTTTTTGCCAAGTGATCCTTTTCTTCCGAACCTTGTTCTTGTTTTCTTTCTAAACCATCTCGTGCAAGGCGGTGGTGTCATCAGCTTATGAAGGAATCCAGCAAGGTCTAAGAGTTAAGCCGCGTCTGAGTCGAAGTAGAGAGCCTTCAGTTCGACAAGCGTAGTAATCAGCTTCAAGCCGAAGTTTCGTCGGAAGTCGTGAACCCTTTCACCTCATGAAGCCGATCTTCTTCTTAACCCTCTTTAAGCCGTCTTTCTATCATCTTCTTGTCAAACCAATTGTCTCTTTCCGAGAAATCTTTCCTATCCCTTCGAGCGTCGTTCTCGTTTCCTTCTTAATTGGATTCTATACAAGATGAAAACCTCATTTTCCTAAGCTGTAATCTTGAAAATCTTGATTTCCTTCTTAACCTACGCTATTCTTTAGCCTAAATCTAGTACCCTTAGTTGGGAAATCCTTTCAATTCTTTCTAACCTCGTTCTTGTTCCTCTCTTGATTTGAATCTGTCCAAGGTTACGACCTCATCTTTCCTAAGTTGTGACTTTGAGAATCTTAATTCCCTTCCTAGTTATCGCTATCCTAGAGTTTAAATCGGATATCCTCCGTGAGGAAATTCTTTTCAACTCCCCAAAACCCCATTTTGATTCCTTATTTATTAAGTTGTAGTTTTGTTTACCTTTCTTCTCTTCTTAATCAACTTGGTCCTCGAATTGTTGAACCTAAACTCTCACCTTGATCTTCCCCTTTGAATCAAACCTCGTTCTTGTATTCCCCGCTTCTAACGATTCTGTGCAAGGTGGCAACCTTATTTCCTAAGTTGCAACTTTGGTGACTTTGATCCTACTCCTAAGTAACATGGTCCTCGAGTTTCGGAACCCAAACCCTTCACTCTAATCCTTACCGTTGAACCGCATCTCTTCTTGTGAGCCTTCTTTCCCCTGAGTTAACTTTCTCCTTTGTTACCGTTCCTATTTTGAACCTTTCATCCGGACCGAAGTTTTGAAGTTTCAAGCGTTGCTTTGTAGAGAGTTGGAAGTGGTGTGCTAATGCAAGTGTTAAGTTGGCAACCTGCATCAAGTTCACCCTAGAGTCGGAGAGAAGGACATCCAACTCGTGTTTTGGATCTAGCAGTTGAAGCTTCTGTCAGAAGTGACGGATCAAGTCCAAGCAGATGCCGAGCTCAAGTTGTGTAGTGTGAGTATCTTGTTTCCTTTGGTTGAAGAAGCCAGCAGAGATCAGTTGAAGATGCAGCCCTGGTTCTGTGATCCCGAGTGATCTAGTTTAGAGTTCTTGTGGTGTCAGTTTCTGTTTGTGGCTTGTTCCTTAGCTGAGCCGTCTCGTTTTGAGTAGATCATTGGCTAGTTTTGAGCAGGAGTTAGGCTCGGTGTGAAGTTAGCTTTCCTTTCTGGTAAATCTTTTGTCTATCACCTTATCTTTCTTTCTTGTTTTACCTTGGTGAACCCTCAACCTATCTCTAAGTCTTGTCTCTCGTTTTGTTAACCGACGGTTTTGGTGTTGAACTTCGTTGTGACCAAGCCTATCAATCTTACTACCTTAATTTAAACCCTTGCGTTCTCTAACGTTGGTTAGTGGCGAATACCCTTGTTGCTTAAAACCTCGTTTGCAGCTCATCTCTTAAGCTTTGTCATTCGTTTCGCAAGTCGACCGTTTTGTTGTGGTAACTCGTTCTTCCCTCGTTTGCTGTTACCGCTCTGTTGTTGTCGCTTTTCGATTGTGCTTAGTCGTCTTCTCTTGGTTGTCGTGGTTGTTAGCTTGTAGTTTGAGTAGTTGGTTTAGTTGCTTCGCTTTTATGAAGACGCCGTCCGTCGCTGTTAACCAGAGGTTGGACCAGCTTGAGGTCAGTTCCAGCTGAGGAAGAGCCGACGAAGAGTCTGATGAAGAGTCCGAGGAGTCGGAGAGCGTGTCCTTCTAGTGTGAAGCTGTGGCTATCTTGTTCGTCCTTAGTAGTTATATCTTCTTAGCTGTTGTCGCCGTTTGTAGGTTGTTTGTTGTTCGCTTTTGTGCTTGTTTTGCTTGTCGCCTTGTTGTTTAGTTAGCTTAGTAGTTGGTGCTTTGTGTTAGTCGCTTAGTTCTTAGTTGTTGTCTAGAAGTTGGTGTTTGTGTTGGGCTAGAATCTTGATGCTCAATCTATCCGTTTGTTAAACTCTTGCCAATTCTTGATTTGATATGCCTTCTTTCTTGTTTGGAATTCTTGTGAAATCTTTTGAGTTTTGACCAAAAGAATTCGTTCTTGAACCTTTTGTCACAATGTTGTTTCCTATTACCCTTTGTTCTAATTCGTCGTACCCAAGCTTCGGGGACGAAGCTTCTTTGAAGGGGGAGAGGATGTGACACCCCAAAATCCAAATTCAATTAGTGGATTAATTGAGTAATTAATCCTATTTCAATTGGTGAATTAATTCCTAAAATCCTGAAATTCAATACTTGGGGACTAGTATTTGACTAGTCAACCCCAAAGTCAAAGTCAAAGTTGTACCTTGAGCTTTGAAGGGAGTTTCCTTGTTCCTTACATTTCCTAATGTTAGTAAGGGCATTCTTGATCTTTCACCTAGTGTTAGTATTGTAACCTAACCTAGTAAGACCACTTTCATTCTCTCCTTACACTTTCTAAAAATTTAGCTCTACCTTCTCTCTAAAAAGGTGAGTAGCTTTTCTTCCAAGCCAAGTTGAGGCCTTGCCAAGACTTCAAGAGTTGCTTCCAAGATTCAACCTTTCTTATATTTGGGCATCTAGGAGGGTAAGATCTAAGTTCATCTTGTGTTTTTGGTTTCATCTTAGGTGTCTTTTTCTTAAAGGTAGGATCTTTATGATCTCTTGGTTTGTTTTTGAAGTGGGTTTGGAAGGTGAGCCTTGAAAAGAGCTTGTTGAGGTGTAAAGTGAAGTCTTTAGTCTACAAGAGGTAACCCATGCTCTATAAAACCTATTTTTCTTACCTATATGTGATTTCTTGGATTCTACATGTGTTTTGCTATGAAATGTGAGTGTTTATGCATTTGTCTTGTGAAAATGCATATCTAGAGCTTGTGTTTAGGGTTCATTTGTGTCATTGCTTGGCATTTCCTATGATTCAAGTCATTTTGTTGTATTGGGTGAGATTTGACATGGTTTGGACTTGAATTTGAGTTTGGAGATAAAATTCGCGAAGTGTGTTGATGTGGTACAAGTTGTACCCGCGAGCGGAACGGTGGGTAGGAGGCCCACCCTCCGCCTACCCGCGGGGTACACTTCTCGGGCGGCCTGTACCCGCGGGCGGAACCGCGGGTAGGGGCCTACCCGCGGGTACATGATATGGTGATGGTGGGGATTTGTTCCCCGTGATTCTTTTGACTCGGTATTTGGTCTTTTGACTTCCCGATGTTCTTTGTGGAACTATTTGAGTGTCTTCTTGATGTTTCGTATGTCTAGAACTATATGGTAGGTATCCATGTAGGACTTTGGTGTCTTGAATAGTGCTAAGTGTTCAACATTGTGTTTCGTTGAACCGTGGTGAGTCTTGTGTGTTCCTCGGAACTACCTTTGTTTACCCGTTTGATGAGCATGCTAGTTTGTTGTTTAAATGTTAGCGTGTGTGTCGTTTGTACCTTCCGATTGGTTGATGATAACTTGTGTTATTCATCGTTGTTGTTGCTGGGCTGTGACCCATTCCTTGATTGAGTATGTTTCATACCTTCGTTGTGATCCGTTGATTGATTCTTGTTGAGGTGTGATGCGTGTGTGGCTTTACCTGGATTGCATGATTTGTGGTATGGGACACTAGTCACCAAGGTATTGCAGCGGTCCTCGTGGTGGGCGTGACGTGATTTTGGAGCTGTGGCCTTTGTGTAAGGTTCACGTGTTTATTACTGGGATAACATGTGTTATCCAGGGCATGTGTTTCCATGTGTGTGTACGGTACCTCGTGTATATTGAAATCGGTGGTTTTGTTGGAGGGACTGTTGGAGGGGGAACGACGGTTCCCGGGGGAATAAGGTTGGACTTGCTGAACAGGGGTCCTGGAGGTAAAGGTTGGAACTAGATATAAGGTTAGGGGTAGCCATAAGGTTGGAACAGGGCATATGGAAGGCATATCAACTCGTGATGAGTGATGTCACGAGGGCTTGTGTAGCCGTGATTGTGTGTTCTCTTCTTGTGACGTGTGTAGTCACAAAGGCATGTGTTGCCGTTTGTCGTGTCATTATCCTTTGTGTTGTGGTTGTCCTTTGCGGTTTTGGGATGTGTTCCCGTATCCTTGTTGAGAGTGTTGAGTCTTGTGTTGACTATTGCTCTTGGTTTTATACTTATATACTTATGTATTCCGTTTCGAAAATGGTTTTACAACTTATATCTATCTATGTATGATATTTCACATGTATTGGTGGGTTACCAGCATTATTCGCGGACCGGGCGTCGTCCCATGTTTTATTGTGTTCTTTCAGGTGACGTCTAGGCGAGTGCGCAGTCTAGCTTGCTAGTGTAGCTTCTCCCGTTTGTTTTATGGCCTGTGTGCCGCTCTAGTTGTAGACTTTTGAGACTTGGGATAGTTATAAACAATGCAGATATTGCCATAGCGTTCATCCTTGTTGGTGAACGTGGCATAACACCATGTGACTTGGATTTATGTTTATCGAGTTATCTTTTAGTCTTCCGCTGTGTTTGTTGTTTAGTTGTGTTATCTGCATGTTTAAGGCTTTTAATTAGCCTGTTTTTAGGGGGTTTTACAACTAACCTTTCACACATTAAGCACAAACCCTACGCACATTAAGCACAAACTCCACTCATATTAAGAACAAATCCCACGCATCTTAAGCACAAAAGCCCACACTTTAAGTTATAACAACTACTCACATTAAGCACAACCCCACGCATATTAAGCACAAAACTCATGCACCTTACGCACAAGACTCATGCATCTTATATACAAAACTCACGCACATTAATCACAGAACCGCTCACCCTAATTTTGACCTAGATGCAAAAATTACAAGATTGCCACTGTGTTTTTTTTTTTTTTTAAATTTTGGTAATCCTGGATGTTGATTTAAGCGAGATGAATGGCCCAGATTAAACCGCACAACCGCACCAGGACACCCTAACCGCAACAGAACCTAATTATATATATATATATATATATATATATATATATATATATATATATATATATATATATATATATATATATATATATATATATATATATATATATATATATATTGAAGGCTTAATGAAATGGAGATCTTGTGTTCTTTAAGTTTACATTTTGTGTTCTTACCTTTTCCCTGCCTCTTTACATTTTATTATTTTACATACAATCTACCGACAATTATCATACAACTATCACGCAAAAACTGAACTAATTAAAAGATCAAATTACAACAATATTCTCCTCTGATCTTCCTCTTGATCAATTTATTTGTAGCACTAACTCGAATATTAATTCTTAATACTACAAATTGACATAAAACTATAAACATTTATAAAATTAAACTTAAAAGTTAACACTACTACAATTATAAGATTTACATCAATTTTTTTTCTTAATATACGTCAGTTATTAAAGCGACATAAAATGTACCAAAATAGTATATTAA